>NC_045753.1:0-300000 GCF_008692095.1 Etheostoma spectabile
AACCCTAACCCTACCCTAACCCCCTAACCCTAACCCTAAGCCTAAACCCCCTAACCCTAACCCCTAACCCTAACCCAACCCTAACCCTAAGACGTGGTGTTTTACCCCCTATCCCTAACCCTAACCCTAACCTAACCCTAACCCTAGCCTTTTAAGAGACTGGTTAGGGTTAGGGGTTAGGGTTGGGGTTAGGGTGTTAGGGTTGGTAAATACGATGATCCCCCTGCGTCGCACATGGCTGGGCAGACTAAATGGGAATTCAAAGGTGAATGCACGGGCCGGCGCATGTCAGTATGAGCTTCCTCTCCCACACAATGTCCTCTACCATATTCTCTTAATTTTGTCTTTAGTGGACACAAATAGATTGGAGAAGTAGGAAGTTTTGTCTCCACTGTTTGAGTTTATTTGTACCTCAAATCGGGGTATTGAGTTCTGTTAGTTTTGTACTTCCATGGTTAAGTTTGTGTCCCCTGTACGGGTTGATGTTGTATTTTATGCCACTGTACGTGTTTCTCTTTCCCATGTCGGGTTAGGGTTTAACCGTTTCCGGTTTATGAAATTCCGTATCAATTCTGAGTTTGCTTGCAACTCTCAGATCTGAGATTAGGCATAATTTTATCAATAAGTGTTTTGAGATGATTAGAATAATCGAAGAAGCAGAGATGCACTCTTCGCCGCAGCCAAGCTGACAACGTCTCCAATCATATCACCATCTGTACGCGCTATTATTTAATATGTAATATATAATACAGGGCAGACTGAATAAACCGGGGAAATAGAGACGAGCTCTTCGCCGCAGCCGAGCTGACAGCGTCACCAGGTATTCATCTTTCTTGTATTGTCTTTTTCATATTTTTTTTATAATTTGGGTTGTCTATTTTTGTTACGCGTCCCATATTGGGTTGTTGGACGTAGCTTTTTTTCAGTTACCGTGTTGGTTTGCATCCCACGTCAGGGTGTCGGGTTCTGCCAGTTCGTTTTTTTCTGGTTAGATTTGTGTCCCATGATTGGGTTGGAGTTAGGATTAGGGTCAAGTTCACTAAGTTAATGGTTAAGTTTAGGGTACGGGTTAAGGTTAGGCATGTTAGACTATTGGTTAAGTTTAGGGTCAGGGTTAAGGTTAGGCATACTAGACGAATGGTTAAGTTTAGGGTAAGGGATGGGGTTAGGCGCACTAGACTAATGGTTAAGTTTAGGGTAAGGGATGGGGTTAGGCATACTCCACGGATGGTTAAGTTTAGGGTTAGGGTTAGGCGTACTAGACTAATGGTTAAGTTTAAAGCCAAGGCTATATTAACACTTTTCAGGCTAGTAAAGGTATATTTTTCTCTTTTTCAGAAGGAATATTCTTCTCTTATTCAGGGTACTCTAAAAAAGAATCCTGACGTTATTCCAGCTTCATTCCAAGTCTGGAGGAGACATCACCTATCCAGTGTGTCTCTCACATAATTTCAGAGCATTCTGATGTACGGTTTTAAAATTAAGGCCTTAAAACCAAGGCTATACTGACACTTTTTCAGGCTAGTAAAGGCAAATTCTTCTCTTTTTCAGGCTACTCTAAAAGGGAATCCTGACGTTATTCCAGCTTCATTCCAAGTCTGGAGGAGACATCACCTATCCAGTGTGTCTCTCACATAATTTCAGAGCATTCTGATTTACGGTTTTAAAATTAAGGCCTTAAAGCCAAGGCTTATATTAACACTTTTCAGGCTAGTAAAGGTATATTTTTCTCTTTTTCAGAAGGCATATTTTTCTCTTATTCAGGGTACTCTAAAAAAGAATCCTGACGTTATGCCAGCTTCATTCCAAGTCTGGTGGGGACATCACCTATCCAGTGTTTCTCTCAGGGAATTTCAGAGCATTCTGATGTACAGTTTTAAAATTAAGGCCTTAACCCTCTATTGCATGAATTGTTTTTTAAACATGGTAAAAATGTCTTGAAGTGTTTTTATTACTCCAGGATGCTTAAATAATGCAATTGTAACACTTCAATACTGGACAACACTGACAATTAAATAATAATTTATGGTCTTTTGTTTTTTATTGCAAATGTTCTTATTGTTGTTATTATCGTTATGTGTGTGTCTTTATACTGTCTTTTTTATCTATTTTTAATTTCTTTTTTCTTACTAAAACTGCTGCTGAAATTTTAAATTTTCTTGCGGGAGTTATTCCAAAAGGATCAATAAAGAGAAGTCTAAGTCTAAGTTGCAAAGAATTTTTTTTTAAAAATTGAAGGGGGGGTAGTTGGTAATTTGTTGCCATATGGCAACAACGCGCATTCGTGGACAGTGCTAAAAAATCCATTATTTCTTTAAAAACGTGCTTTTATTGAAATAATTACCAAACAAATTCAACTTGTGTCAACATGTATAGCCCAATGCGTTCACAGTCAAATTAGTTTACTTTTAATTGTATTTTTTGATAATTATTAATAATAACACTGTAATAAGTCTGTCATATACACCTGAAAGACACATGGATACAATGTGCTTGATTAGGGGCAATGTGAAGTCATCAAATGAGTACAACTTCAAAATAAAAGACCTATTTAAGCAATTAAAAAAACAATGCATTTTTCATGGTTTATTGTGAAAAACACTAAGAAAAAGAATTTGTTGCCATATGGCAACAACATGCAATAGAGGGTTAATTGTATTTTTTGATAATAATAACACTGTAATAAGTCTGTCATATACACTTGAAAGAAGACACACGGATACAATTTACTTGATTAGGGGCAAAATAAGCACAACACACTGACTAATATCACAATTACTGAACTATATGGCCACTGAAAACCTATTTCTGATACATAATCTTCCTTTAGGAACTCCCTATTTAAACCAGAAGGGTATATTGACTTTAAATGTCAGTGGACCAACAGATAATTTGAGTGCGCCAATATGATTTCCTTTGGAATAACTCATTTTTATTGGTGAGCAATTCATTTACATTAGTGTGTAATTAATAATTTAGAAAATATATTAATTACAAAATGGCTGGAATAACATAATATAAATACATTTTATGTTTTTCTTTGAAAATACTATAAATAATTGCAAACATAGTGTTAGAGTAGCCTAAAGTTATAGTAAGTCAATTGAGCCCATTAGGCAAAATGTCCACATTTCACGTCAATATTTGCATAATGTTGCCATATGGCAACTAATTAATTTTAGCCTTTTACAGAAAAAATACAAAATTTTAACTGGTTTAAATGATGAAAAATTAAGTTTAGTTGTTCCAAATAACAGTTGGCTAGCAATGTTGCTAAAATACTTTAAGACAATGAGGGTGCTGTCCATGTTGCCTAAATAATAAGTAAAATATGGGTGGAACTGTCAACGGGGCTAAAACACAGTGGGAGTTATCCAAAATATTATGACAGTTTAACCTGATAAGTGGTAGTAACTGTCCATGGTGATGAAACACTTCATTAAAACAGAGAAGGAACTGTCCATGATGATACAGCACTTGACATTAAATAACAAAGGGAACTGTCCATGGTTCTAAAAAACGGGGAACTGTCCAAGGTGTTTAAAAAAGGGGGGAACTGTGCATTGTGCTAAGCCACTTGACACTAAAAGACAGGGGGAACTGTCCATGGTTCAAAAACAGGAAGAACTGTCCAAGATGCTTTAACACTAGCTATGAGACTAAAATGTTTTAAATAAAACACAGTGGGAAGTGTCCAAGGTGATAGAAAAACAAGGGAAACTGTCCAAGGTGCTAAGCCACTTAACACTAAAAGACAGGGGGAAGTGTCCATGTTTGAAAAACACAGTGGGAACTGTCCATAGTGGTAAAACACAGGGAGGACCTTTCCATGGTGCTAAAAAACTGGGGAAACTGTCCAAGGTGCTAAAACACAGGGAGAAATTTCCCTTGGTGCTAAGCCACAGGGAAAACTGTCCATGGTGCTGAAAAACGGGGGGGAACTGTCCATGGTGCTAAGGCACTTGACAGTAAAAGACAGGGGGAACTGTCTATGGTGCTGAAAAACAGCGGGAACTGGCGATGGAGATAAATTTAAAGTTAAACACAGGGTTAACTGTCCCTGGTGCTGAATACCAAGGGGAACTGTCCGCGGCACTAAATCACTTGACACAAAAAGACAAGGGGACTTCCCATGGTGCTGAAAAACAACGGTAACTGTCCATGGTGCTAAAAAAAACGGGGAACTGGCCTAGGCGCTTTAACAGCAGTAACTAGCAATGGAGATGAATTTAAACTAAAACAGGGAAATGTACATGATGCTGAATAGTAGGGGGAACTGTCCAAGGTGCTAAGACACAAGGACAGCTGTCCATGGTGCTTAAACAAAGGTAGAACTGTCAATGGTGCTTAAACATAACAAGAACTGTACATGTCTCTGTAAACAGCCATTTAACTACAACCTGGTAGAAGTGTCCATGGTGCTGAAACACTTGAAACTAACTAAAAGGGGAACTATCCATAGTGGTGAAACACAGTAAGAGCTGTACATGTCTCTTTAAGCAGCCATGTAACTAAGCCACGGGTGAACTGTCCATGGGGCTAAGACACGGGCCTGTCCATGGTGCTGAAACAAAGGCTAGACAGGCAGCCACTCTGAACATTATTTAATTTTAACATAGTTCACTTACTAAAACACAGGGGGGGGCTTTCCACTGCTCTGAAAACAGCCATGGAACTAAAGCACAGGAGGGACTTTCCATGGTACTAATACATCTGAAGAAAAAGTCTCAGGGGGAACTGTCCATGGTGCTAAAAGACACAGGGAGAACTGTTCAAGGTGATTAAACACAACGCAAACTGTATATAGTGCTAAAATACAGGGAGAACGGTCCATGGTGCTTTAATGCAGCATGAACTAGCAATAATGCTATATTTAAAAATAAAACACAAGGGGAACTGTGCATGGTGCTAAAACACATGGAGAGCTGCCCATGATGCTAACACCACTGACACTAACTCAGAGGGGGAACTGTCCACAGTGCTAAAACAGTTGACACAAAATCACAGGAGAAAGAGTCCTTGGTGGTGAAACCCTTGACGCTAACTCACAGGAGGAACTCTCCATGGTGACATTTGACACTAAACTAGAGGAGGAGCTGTCCATGGTGCTTAAAAACAGATGGGACTGTCTTGGTGCTAAAACACAAGGAGAGCTTTCAGTAGTGCTAAAACACTTGACACTAATTCAAGGGGGAACTGTCCATGGTGCCAAAACAGTAGAATTGTCCAAGGCGCTTAAACAAAACAGGAACTGTCCATGGTGCCATGGACCTGGACAATAAACAGTGGGAACTATCCACGGTGATAAGCCACTTGACACTAAAAGACAAAGGGAACTGTCCATGGTGCTAAAACCGGGAGAGCTGTCCATGGTGCTAAAACAGTGGGAGCTGTACATGTCTCTGAAAACAGCCATGTAACTAAAACACAGGGGGAACTGTCCAAAGGGCTTAAACACAGGGGGCTGTCCATGGTGCTGAAACAAAGCCTAGACAGTCAGCCACTCTAAACAGTATTCTTTGATTTTTACGTAGTTCAGTTTCTAAAACACGGGGGGCGGTCCATTGCTCTGAAAACAGCCATGTAGCTAAAGCACAGGGGGGACTTTCCATGGGGCTAAAGCACTTGACACTAAAACACAAGGGAACCTCCCATGGTGCTAAAACACAGGGGGCTGTCCTTGGTGCTGAAACCGAGCCTAGACAGTGACCAGGTCTAAAGCAACTACTAAAACATTGGGGGGCTCTCAATGGCTCTGAAAACAGCCTTCTAACTAAAACACGCAGGGAACTGTCCATGGTGCTAAAACATTTTTTGGCAACTTTACTTTTACTCCTTACATTTTGACAAGAATATTGGTACTTTCTACTCAAATTTTACAAAATTGGCTCAATACTTAAGTTTTGTAGTAAAGGTTGTCTATCTGGTGTGACTGAGTGCATGTCGGAGAATAGCGCGGACACGCGCCTCACACCGCGAGCAGGTATGCACGCCACACGGAGAAGAAAGTGAGAGAAAAGAAAGACTAGCTTCTGCAGGAATGAGCAAAAGCTTTCAGTCTGAAGTAGAAAGAGTGTGCAATGTAGAGATGTAACATCCAAAAGATGTGTTAATGTAAAACACAGCAGAAGTGCAAACCATAATATCTAAGAATGTCCTGTTGGCACTCTGAACAGCTACCGGTACCCCTACCCACATCCAACTTCATCCCTTAACCCTAACCAATTTGTGTTACTATGAACATGTAAAGGGACAAATACCAACAAAAAGCATAAGCTAAGCACGACAGTCAGACCAATAATCACTTCTATAATTACAACTTGCCACATCTACACATAATAAAAAAAAGACCATCAGTCACATGCCGTAGCACCTTAGCTAATGAAATACACACACATTTTCCATTTAAACTAAAAAAAGCAGCCATGAAAGACAGAGTGATACATGCGGCACGGTGGCCATGATAGTTGTGGCACGGCAGCCAAGAACACAAATACTTAAAGACAACAAAAACGGCACTTTTAGTAGATCTACCTCAAAAATAATTTATTGCAGCCACATCGATCAAAGCTTATGAACAGATAGATGATAGTAATGATGACACAGCGGCCATGAGAGAGATGATCAAAGACAGGAAGGCACAGCGGCCACAAACAAAACACAGAAGAAAAAGGTATCATGTTTTAGAAGAAAGAGAACTATAGCTTCTAGTAGTAGATGTGTGTCAATGTAACACAGCAGCCGAGAGAGAGAGAGATAGAGCACAGTGGAAATAACAAATACTTAAAATAATAACGGCACTTACTTTTAGTAGATCTACCTGAAAAAAACAGTACCAACATTGATCCAAGCTGATGAACAGATAGAAGCAGAGAGACGATAGATGGTGATGAAAAGAGATGAAAGATGGTGATAAAAAGAGAGATGATAGATGGTGATAAACAGAGAGATTATGGATGGTGATGACACGGCGGCCATGACAGTAGGGCTGGACGGCGCGGACCAAACAATGTATCCGAGAAATTTCGGCAGAATTGTTATACTCAATATAACTCTAAATATAGAGAATTATCTAAAACATGGCCTTAATGTTCAGTTGTAAATCAAAGCAATGTAAACGTTTGTTTTTAAAGACTGCTAAACTACGACTGAAGACAGGTTTTCCCTTTTTGATTCCTACCAGTCAACACGCTCACCGGGTTTCCTAGTAAAGTCCACTTTCTAACGTCAAAAATCCACCAAAGCCCCTTCACGTGGTAGAGTCATGTGGTTTGTTGCTTTTACACTCATATTGTTTTTGTTAAATTAGTAATGCTTCCGTAAATGATGACACTGTAGTGAACATACTTCATTGCTTCTCATATAATAATTAACTTGGTAGTTAACATTTAAGTTACTTTTGATGATAATTGTTGATTTTGTTTAGATGTACCGAATTGTAATTACATAAGTGATGATCAGACCCATGTGCTAAAGCTATGCTAGCAGCAGCTATCACTTGTTGCCATAGCAACTTCAAACACCCTGAGCTGTACCTGACTCAAGCCAGTGGACACACTCTGTTTACATTATCTGTGTCACATGACAGAGATATTACCAAAAGAAGTTTCCTGGGATTCATTCTAAACTTTCATTTGACTGAAAGAGACAATTATGTTGTTAATCAAATATTTCTGAGCTAATTAATTATACAGCAAAATGTGGAATCGTTAAATCTGTAGATATACCGCCCAGCCCTATGAGAGAGAGATAATCAGAAAGAGGAAGAGGCACGGCGGCCAAACACTCAACAAATGGCACTTACTTTTAGTAGAGCTACCTGAAAAAAAAACAGCACCAACATTCATCCCAGCTGATGAACAGATAGACGATAGATAATGAAGGCACGGCGCCCATGACAGAGATAATCAGAGATAGGAAGGCACGGCGGCCATGACAAAGATAATTTATGACAGGAAGGCACGGCGGCCATTACAGAGATGATCAGAGATAGGAAGGCACGGCGGCCATTACAGAGATGATCAGAGATAGGAAGGCACGGCGGCCATTACAGAGATGATCAGAGATAGGAAGGCACGGCGCCCATGACAGAGATAATCAGAGATAGGAAGGCACGGCGGCCATGACAAAGATAATTTATGACAGGAAGGCACGGCGGCCATTACAGAGATGATCAGAGATAGGAAGGCACGGCGGCCATGAGAGAGATAATCAGAGATAGGAAGGCACGGCGGCCATGAGAGAGATAATCAGAGATAGGAAGGCACGGCGGCCATGACAAAGATATTATGATAGGAAGGCCACGGCGGCATGAGAGAGATAATCAAGATAGGAAGGCACGGCGGCCATGACAGAGATAATCAGAGATAGGAAGGCACGGCGGCCAGAAAAAAATAAGGGAGATCATGTTTTCAGAGGAGAAAACTAGAGCTTCTGCAGGAATGAGCCAAAGTTGTCAGTCTCAAGTAGAAAGAGTGTGTGTAATATAGAGATGTAACATCCAAAAGATTTGTTAAAGTAAAACACAGCAGAAAATATAGAGATCAAGACATAGACAGAAAAAGAGATAAAAAGAGGAGAGAAAGCCAGTGAGAAAGTGAGAAAGAGAAAGCAGGGCTCCAGACAATCTTTTTTCACTAGAGCACATTGGCCCCCCAACACTAAAGAAATTAAACTCCCTCTCCCCTCCCAAACCCCCCCCCCCCCCCCCCCCCCCCCGCACAACCTATTAAATTATAATTATTAATTTCTAACTCACTATAACTTTTAATCTTGTATGTGGATATTCTTTTTTAGCCAGTTTATTTATTTTCATCATGACCATTTTAAATGGCACTTAATGTTTTTCCACGTTTAATGGACGCAAAATGCAACCATTTGGTTGCCGTCTGGACCCCTGGAGAGAGAGTGTGTGTGAGAGTGAGAGAGAGAGAGAGGGGAGAGAGAGAGAGAGAGAGAGAGAGAGAGAGAGATTGCTTGCTATCTGTTTTGGAATTTTCCTCAAGTTACTTCTCCGTGACTGTCTCCATCTAGAAACTAAGCTGCGCGGTGCAGGGGACAACTCTGACTGGCTCATGATCAGACAGGGGTTTACGGAGCGGTAGATTGGCTTTGCAAATAAACTTGGAGCGTTCTATGAATGGAATGATGCATTTAAAATGTCGCTCAATTAAGCAGATTTCGTCATGGTAGACAAAATCCTGATCAAAATTTGATTAATTGTACAAACCTAGAGAGAGATAGGTGGATAGAGAGATTTGGCTATAGAGATTTAGATAGATAGATAGATAGATAGATAGATAGATAGATAGATAGATAGATAGTAAGATAGATAGATAGATAGATAGATAATTAGATTGGTAGATAGATAGATAATTAGATTGATAGATAGCACAGCGGCTAACTCAGAAAACAGCCAATCAAAGAGAATAAAAATGGCTCTTACTTTTGTAGATCTACCTGAAATTCCAATCAGGATGAGACATGATTAGATATGGTTTCATTAAAAACAAGAAATATGAGCAGCATGAGATCAGCTGATGTCTTCTTACCTGATGAGAGAATTAAAGAATCACATCCTGTTGTCTGTTGATCTTCTATCAGACCGCTTTATGGTTCATCTTCTTCTGTGGGATTCAACAACACAAACACATTACATAAATAAACATAACTGTCGTGAGCTGATATTTATCACATTATCACATGTACACTGTTATCTTAGCAATCAGATGGTAATAAACTGAGATAGATAGAGATGGATAAATATATATATATAGAGAGAGATAGATCAGATATAAACGGTTATTGTAGTAAACAGAAGATTATATATATTTTTATTACCTTCTATTTAGAGACACTAACACACAAAAACACACACGCGCACACACAGTCACTACACAAACAGACACACACAGAGACACAGTCACCGACAGACTCACACAGGAAGATACATACACTGACACACACACACACAGAGTCACCGACAGACACACACACACACACACAGTCAACGACAGACACACACACAGCCTACATCTACACACACATTCATCGACAGACACACACACACACACAGTCACCGAAAGACACACACACAGAGTCACCGACAGAGACACACACAGAGTCACCGACAGACACACAGAGTCACCGACAGACACACACATAGTCACCGACACGACAGACACACAAACAGTCACTGACACGACAGAAACACACACAGTCACCGACAGACACAGACACACACACAGTCACCAACTACCACACACACACACAGTCACCAACAACCACACACACACACACAGTCACCGAAAGACAAACACACACACACAGTCACCGAACAACACACACACACAGTCACCGACAGAGACACACACAGTCACCGACAGACACACACACAGTCAATGGCAGAGACACACACACACACACACACACACACACACACACACAGTAACCAAGAGACACACACAGTCACCAACAGACACACACACACAACTAAGGACAATTTAGGCTACTTTATATATATATATATATATTTTTTAATTTTAAGGTATAAAAACTGTAAGGGCTTTTTTAACAGGAGGATGTTCCAGTTAAACACACAGCAGGTAGACACCGGTACCAAGCAGAGAAGCGGAGGACGGTTCAGGTTTGGGGGGAGACTTTAACGGCTCTACTGGTACTAACGGCTATGAGGAGGGGGGGGGGGGGGGGGAATACGTCACCTGCATCATTAGAGTTAAAAGATATATAGGCCCGGAAACACCTTGCAACCTTTTAAAAAAAGCAACAATCAGAATTTTTAAATGCTAAATTTTAAAAAATAAAGTTTAAATTATTCATATAAAAGGCCTAATAAAGTCATCGACAGACAGAGAGTCTCCGACAGACACACACAGTCACCACAGACACACACACGCACACACAGTCACCACAGACACACACACAGTCACCGACTGACAGACACACACACACACCGACAGACACACACAGAGAGACACATAGCAAACACCAACACACACACACTTAGACAGACAGACAGACACACACACATGTAAATGTGCTGTATTTATATAGCGCTTGTCTAGTCTTAACGACTACTCAAAGCGCTTTTACATCTACAGAATACATTCACCATTCACACACTGTGGCCGAGGCTGCCGTACAAGGTGCCACCTGCTCATCAGATACACACTCACACACATTCACACTCCGATGCGCAGCACCGGGGACAACTCGGGGTTCAGTGTCTTGCCCAAGGACACTTCGACGTGGGACTGCAGGAAAAGGGATCAAACCACCAACCTTCCGATTGGCAGGCAACCGCTCTACCACTGAGCCACAGCCGCCCACACACACACACAGTCACCGACAGACACACATAGAGAGACACATAGCATACACCAACACACACACACACACACTTAGACAAACACACACACACACACACACACCTAAGGACAATTTAGGCTACTTTATATTTAAAAAACCTTTACGGCTCTACTGGTACTAACGGCTATGAGGAGGGGGGGGGGGGGGGGGATACGTCACCTGCATCATTTTATTTTAAAAGGCAACAGCCAATCAGAATAGGCCATGAAAAATTTAAAAAATAAAGTCTAAATTAGTCATAAAAAAAGGCCAAATAAAGTATTTGTAAATTAATTTAACAGGGAGAAAGAGTTTTCTCCTTTTCTATAGTAACTCTACGGTAACTTAAACCGTTAATCTGCTGATTGAAACTTGGCGGTGAAAACACACTTTCTTTGAAGTTTCTTTGAAGTCGACACAAACACACAAAACTCACCAAAACGTCTCCGTTTCTGTCTCCAGACTTTCACCGAAATATCTCCGTTAGTATCTCCACAGCTCCAGCGTGCGGCGGCTCATTTTGGTCCGAAATAACGGTAATTTAAGGAGGGAGAATCTTCTGCTCTGCAGCACGAGCGGTTCACCTTCTGACTCCGCGGCTCTGAAGTTACAGGAACCGGGAGGGGCGGGGCTATGTAAAGGAGATCTACGGCAGCCCAGAGGGGCGGGGCGATTTACAGCATGTGAATAAAATATGTTTTAAAAATGCTGTTTAGAAATATGTTATATTTATTTTATTGGGTATTTAATGAGTTCATTTAAACAGAACTTCTAACCTTTACCTGTATCTTTTTAATATTAAGTAAATATATAAATAAAACTGCTTTCTTTTAACAGTCACAACAAGCTTTACACAAAACAGAAAACAAAGAAAAACTTAAACACTATTTATTCATAATAAGTAATAACCATAAGAATTAGTAATGGTATTTAAACAGTTTAACAATCAAAAGGGTTTTCAATAATACTTACATTAAATTACATGACAATTTTAGATTTTATAGAAATGTAGTTCATTATATCCTACACAAGTTTTGTTATTTTTTCAGCCACACACTATGTTACAAAATGTTATTTATTTCAAACATTGAAAATGTTAATAAAAATGTATTTAAAGTTAAATACATGTAATTTCCCACGTTGTACTTTAAATAACAATGTGTATCACACTGACAGCGTTAATGTCAAAACAATAGAAGAAAACTAGAGAACTATAGAACTATGGAAGGATAGAAGAGAACTGTAGAAGGATAGAAGACAACTAGAGATGTTTACAGCCTCAACATGGGGGGGGTGTAACTATGTACATTTACTTTAGTACTGTGAATGTGAGTAGTAAAGTACACATTCAAGCTAGTTTACTTGAACTTTGAGTATGCAAGCTATGCAACTTATTAAGATTTTGCCACAAACACCGCCTGAAACACCAGAGCAGGGGGAAGGAGAGGGGGAAACACCAGAGCAGGGGGAATGAGAGGGGAAACACCAGAGCAGGGGGAATGAGAGGGGGAACACCAGAGCAGGGGGAATGAGAGGGGAAAACACCAGAGCAGGGGGAATGACAGGGGAAAACACCAGAGCAGGGGGAATGACAGGGGGAAACATAGAAGACATTCCTTTGTAAACCAAAAAGTAGTGGTGTAAATACTGTGGTCTGCTCTTTTCTTCACTGATGCTGTTTCCTCCATTGTTCTCTTTCTCTTCCTTTTTCCCTCTCTCCTGTTTCGCTTTTATTTCATCTTGTTCCCTCTCTAACTCCCCTTCTTTCTCTCCCACTTTCTCCCTCTTTTTCTTACCCACTTTCTCCTTCTCCCTCTCTTTTTTCCCCACTTTCTCCCTCTCTTTCCCTCCCACTTTCTCCTTATCCCCCTCTTTTTCTCCCATTTTCTCCCTTTCTTTCTGTCCCACTTTCTCCCTCTCTTGTCCCTATTTTTTTCACAACCTGAAGCACCTCGGTGTAGAAGTGAGGCTCCGCGTTGATCCTCAACATGGTGGCGCTCAGCCTGTCGATCAGATACAGCGCTCTCTCCCAGAATGCATTGTGGTTGGACTCTCAGGATGTATTGTGGCTGGCCTCCAGCAGAAAAAGTTTGAGTGGGTAGGTACAAGCTGCCCAGCTATGAGTAGCTCAGGTAGAGACAGGTGAGGTAGACAGCTTGCAGTTCCTGCTCCAAAGATGTGTCCTTGTCCACCGCCATCCGGCACAGCAGGTACACAAAGACAAGACTGGCAGGACTGGTGAAGACCTGGTCCTACAGGGGACAGACTGGTTAGAAACAAACAGGATAGGTACACACAGACAAAGAATGTACTTTCTGCGGAAGCTGAAGAAATTCAACCTGCCTCTTCCATCATTATCTGTTACACTGCTGCCACTGCCAAGGACTTGGAGTGGGTTAGGGTCTGGGTTAGCATGTTCTAAAACAAAGCCACAAAAACACTCAAAAAGAAGACAACAAAGTTGCTGCATGAACATGTCTAATGATTACTATTATTACTATCCCATAAATAAAAAGAGTAAGGATGAAAATGTTACTTTTGTGTCCAGTTGAGGGCCTGTTTTTGTATCTTATAGCTAAAAGTTTGTTAACTACCGTCTATGAGGCATTCTCCAGACATTTCTTTATGAATCATAATATGGCAGAACTTATAAATGTTACCTAGGAATGAATCCTATATTCTATAATCTTCAACTCAAAGTAAACTGTTTTCTGAACAGCAAGCCCCTATCATCTACCATGGTCAACACTATGTCTGCTTTTGTTGTTGTCAACAGCGCTAGAAGACGTATTCAGATCATTTACTGCAGTAAAAGTACTAATACTACACTGTTTATATACTCTGTTACAGTAAATGTGCTAAATTCAAAAATTTACATCAGAAAATACAAGCATCGATCTAAAATGTTGCATGTTTAAGATGGTGCCGCTGTGTGTGTCACGCCGCTTACCTCTGCTGGGATTATCGTTGATTTGCTTGTTTTTACTGTTTGTCACTCGAAATGTGTCACCGCTGATGGTGTCTGACCGCCTGACTTTTTTAAGTATATATAAGTCTGGGTAGAAAGTTTCAATCCACGGCTCTGACGGTCAGTCAGGTATGACACTGCCACCGGCGCCGCCACCCTTCCTGGCGTCCATTCCGGCCCATCTACGGCGTCAGGCCTATCTGCCGCTCTGCAACAATCACCGCAGGGGACGCGGCAAGAGAGGAGGAGTATGTGTCAGGTTCAGAGCATACCTGGCATACATCCACCTGCAATCGGGGCCATCCATGTGTCCGATCTTCCATGGAGTTCATTGGCTTCAATCTGCTGCATTCTCCAGTATACAGTTACCGGCAGGTCCGGCAGACTGTACCGGAGTCCGAGTGCCCGTCTCCCCGTTGCTGGAACAGGAAGTGCTCCAAGCAAGGCTGTGTGCATGGGAATCTCCGCCAGCTCAGTGGTTCTTCCCAACAAACTGAAAGGTGCCCGATTCGCATGGTACTGATCAACACTAGATCTTTCAAAAATAAGACTTTTATGTTGAATGATTTCTTACAAACAATGCACTGGACTTTCTGCTGTAGACAGAAATATGGCTGAAACCAGGTGATGACAGCGCCTTCTCGGAGCTTATCCCCCCCAGCTGATCTTTCCTCAACTCCCCTCGGGCTGTCACGTTGAGGTGGTGGGCTGGCCACTCTCTTCAGAGACAAGTACAGATGCAGGTTATTACCTGCACTTAGTCATAATAGTTTTGAAATTCAGCTGTTTGTGGCTGATCTGGATTCACCTGTGTTGTGTGCAGTTGTTTATTGCCCGCCAAAACTCAACAAGGATTTTATATGTTTCTGAGTTTTTAGAGGATGTTGTTCCTAAATACGACAAGTTCCTGGTTTGTGGGGATTTTAATATCTATGTGTGTTGTCCGTCAAACCCACTTGCTCACGATTTTAAAACAATTTTGAACTCTTTCGGTCTTAACCAATATGTGGAAGGGCAGACACATCGTCTAGGCTGTACCTTGGTTCTTGGTTCATCTCCTATGGTCTTTCAGTTTCACTTGGAGAAATAACTGAAACTGGTATCTCAGATCACTTCCCCATCAGGTCAGAGATCAGTGTTCCACCTCCCGCTATTACGCTTGTGTCCTCAGCTTCTAGGCGCCACTCCATCACCTCCTCTTCAGCTGGAGAGTTTGCCTCTGCGTTTGTGGGCTCACAGTTTTATGTAAAGAATGGTCTGGTCTCTCCTTCTTCCCCAGATAACATTCTCACTGTGCTCCATTCCACATGCACTGAAATCCTAGACTCTATTGCCCCTCATTGGGTTACAGCTGTTAAACCTAAGGTGGACCCCTGGCTAAATGACACCACAAGGGCCCTTAGGCAACACTGCTGACAAGCTGAACAAAGATGGAAGAAATACAATTTACATGTGTCACTGGGTGTAAGGGACAGTCTATCCACATACCAGAGTGCTGTGAAGGTGACGAAGATGCAGCATCTCTCTTCAGTCATAGCTAACAGTTGCCATGAACCAACAGTGTTATTCAATACTTTTAACTCTGTCATAAATCCATGCACCTCTGCACAGACAGATGTATCAGTCAGTACATGTGAGAAATTTGTTGGTTATTTTATTGACAAAGTAGCATCTCTCAGGATAATTACCAGTACCGCCAGAATGGTGAAGGAGGTTTTTATAGCACCATTGGGGCGAGTCTTCTTACTCTTTTAAATTCCTGTCTTACTTTAGGTTCTGTCCCACCTGCCTTTAAACATGCTGTGGTCAGGCCCCTCCTGAAGAAGCCAGTGCTGTTCAAATTTAGACCAGTCTCTCATCTGCCTTTTAGTTTAAAGGTTTTAGAAAAAAATGTTTTTATACAGTTACAACTGAACTCTGTTTTTGAAAAATTTCAATCTGGTTTTAGATCACGTCCCAGCACTGATTCTGCGCTGTTGCGGGTACATAATGATATTGCCTTGTCCGTTGATGCCGGGAATCCTACTGTTTTAGTCCTTAGGACCTCACAGCTTGAACGTTGTGTAGGCATCAGAGGCTCGGCATTCAAATGGTGCAGCTCCTATCTGTCAAATAGG
The DNA here is from genome assembly GCF_008692095.1 of Etheostoma spectabile. Classification (NCBI taxonomy): domain Eukaryota; kingdom Metazoa; phylum Chordata; class Actinopteri; order Perciformes; family Percidae; genus Etheostoma; species Etheostoma spectabile. The sequence continues at coordinate 16,453 of NC_045753.1, forward strand.
AGCTTTTCTGTTGATTGGTGACCTCTCCTCATCAGTTGCTCCTCTCTCTTGTGGGGTACCACGGGGATCCATTCTTAGCCCTATTTGGTTTTCTTTATATATCCTGCCTTTAGGGGCAATTAAGGGAAAGCACAACCTATCTTTTCATTGCTATGCAGATACTTTTTAATCTAGTTGCCTTTGAAAGCATATGACAGTGTTGCACAACTTTAAGGTAAAATGGAGTGTATTATTTTCCGTCCTCCAAGCATGCAGGATGGTCCAGCTTTGAGTTTGGGAGCTCTGGCACCCTACATTAGATCAGTTGTCAAAAACTTGGGAGTTACTTTTGATTGCAGCATGAAATTTGATAGGCAGATCAGTAATGTTGTTAAAATGAGCTTTTTCCAGCTTTGTCTGCTGGCTAAAGTTAAGCTTTTTCTGAGACGGCATGACCTAGAAAAGGCCATTCATGCTTCTATTAGTTCAAGGTTGGACTACTGTAATGCTCTCTATGTTGGTCTAAATCAGACGTCCATCTCTGTGGCTGTATGTATGTATGTCAATCAACATTTAGTCTTTGTGATGGACGTGTTTATAAAAACAAAAAAATAAGGATGAAGTGTATTTTTGCCTTTTTCTTTTCTGGCCCCCACTTTTTTCTGCTGTAAACTACTTTGCTGTGCGGCTGTGGCTCAGTGGAAGAGCGGTTGCCTGCCAATCGGAAGGTTGGTGGTTCGATCCCCGCCCCTGCAGTCATTGTCGAAATGTCCTTGGGCAAGACACTGAACCCCGAGTTGCTACCGGTGCTGCGCATCGGAGTGTGAATGTGTGTGAATGTTTATCTGATGAGCAGGTGGCACCTTGTACGGCAGCCCCGGCCACAGTGTATGAATGTGTGTGAATGGTGAATGTTTCCTGTAGATGTAAAAGCGCTTTGAGCAGTTGTTAAGACTGGAAAAGCGCTATATAAATACAGCACATTTACATCTCACGCCTTCAACTTGTGCAAAATGCTCCTGCTGCTTTTTAACAAATACCTAGTATTTGTCTGAAATTTTAACTTTGCGGGAGCACAACCGGTCATTGCGGTCTTCAAATCAGTTGGTTTTAGAAGTACCTAGGTTCAGGTTTAAAGGGGGGGGGGTGATCAGGCTTTTGCAGTTGCTGCCCCGAGACTCTGGAACAAGTTACCCCCTATTACCATTACAGATGTTGCTCTTTTTAGGTCCAAACTCAAAACATATCTGTTTAGTCTGGCTTTAATACGTAGCAGTGGTGTGACAATTTCATTCTTTTTTTATGTAACCTTTTTTGATTTTACTGTTTTTTATATTCTGTTTTCACTCTTTCTATTGTATGATGTGATTTTATTCATTCTGTTAAGCACTTTGACTACCTGCTGGTGGCTGTAAAGTGCTATATAAATACATTTTGATTGATTGATTGACTGATTTATTGATTGGGAAAATCAAAGTCTCTGCCATTTAATGAGGAAACAGAAATCCCAGAAAGTATGATCTGGAAATTACATCGATTGGAGGGGCATATTAAATGTTTTTGTGAATGTCTGTGTGTCTGGGTAAACACAGACAAATCATGGACAAATGTCTCAACTTTACCAAGAGTTGTTTCTTCTCATAATGTTAACTATATTTAATTTAAATCTGGACTCAAAAGATTTCTGTTTAGATTTGTTGCTTTAATGGTTACATAACTTTTTCTACTTTTTTTAGTTTTAATCTGTAACTACTGTGATGGCCGCACTAGCAGCCACACATGGCAACAACTCACGTTCCGGGGAAGTTGCCGCTGGGGGTTGTTGGCGGAAAGACAAAAGGACCTCCAATTGATTGGAAGCTGTTTAAATGGGGGAAAGGATAATTGGATTGCACCATGTTTCCCCATATCATGGGGGTGGCAGAGGATTTTATTTTTGAGTTGTTCTTTTCTTTGTTAGTTATATTTATAGTTGGTTATGATTATTTGGTCAATGTATCCTTCGTTTATATTAGGTAGTATTGGGTTAAGATAAGTTGTAGTTATTGTGGTTTGGTTATTTATGGTGTTAGTCTATTCCCCCCCTTTGTGTCAGAATGGCCTTATCAGCCACTATATATGTTTCCCTCCTGTCTCAGTATGGAGGTCTGTTTGATTATGTTACCTGAATTAAAGTTCTGTTAAGTTCACCTCTTTTATGGGCCCAGGATTTTCTGTTTTTCGAAAAGTTGTTTGTTTTGTTTTGTAAATAAAAACTTGCATTTTTTTTTTTAATTTACCTAATGACTCCTCGTGCCTGCAAGCTTGGTCCCTCACACTACCTTTGTTTTTATTGTCTTTTAAAACATTATTTTACATTATTTCTTTTACCATTTTCTCTATATTTTTTTACATTTTTCTTTACTTGTAATTTTAACATTCCTTTATTGTATTTCTTTTGTATTTAACTTACCCAAGTCCATATCCTTTGCATTCAACTTATTGACTGCTCTTCAAATCTCTGCATGGTCAATTCAATTCACTTCAACTCAGAGTAATAGTACACCACCCCCAGACTGTCACTCAGGTAATATCAGGCCATTGTGATGTAGAATTTAAAAATTAAAGGCTTTAAAAATGTCAGATTAAAAGTATATTTTGACTCTTTTTCAGGCTAATTAAAAATTAAAATTAAAATTAAAAAAAATAAAAACTCCTTTATAGCCATTTCAACTGAGAGTGATAGTACACTACCCCCAGACTGTCACTCAGATTATATCGGACCATTCTGATGTAGGATTTTAAAATTATAGGCTTTGAATGTCCAATTAATGAAATGTCCAAATAAAGATATAATTTCACTTGTTTTCATGCTGGCAATTAAAACTATATTTGAACTTTTTCTAAAAACAAAACCTGGATGAGGTGTTCCATTCTGATAGATATTTCCCACCTAAAAGAATGAGTTACCCTAATTTTAACAATATTTATAGAGGAAGTGGTTCCTTATGATAGATATAGCCTACCTGACAGTATGAGCTACTCCACCTTTAACTACATTAATTGAGGAAGTAGTCCATTCTGATGAATATCTCCTACTTGTCATAATGAGCTACACTACTTTTATCTATACTGACCAAAATTATAAACGCAACGCCCCCATTTTTAACTAACTGAACTCAAAGATCTAAGACTTTTTCTACGTACACAAAAGTTCTAAAACAGGTCTGAAAACCAGTCAGTATCTGGTGTGACCACCGTTTGCCTCACGCAGTACAACACATCTCCTTCGCATAGAGTTGATCAGGTTTTTGATTGTGGCCTGTGGAATGTTGGTCGACTCCTCTTCAATGACTGAGCAAAGGGGGGACGTGCGTTCTCGTGCTGAAACTTGTGGTGATGGTTGTGGATGAATGGCACAATGGGCCTCAGGATCTTGTCATAGTATCTCTGTGCATCCAAAAATGCCTTCAATAAAATGCACCTGTGTTGGTTGTCCATAACATATGCCTGCCCATACCATAACCCCACTGCCACCATGGGCCACTCAATTCACATGGTTGACATAAGCAAATCGCTCACCCACAAGATGCCATACACGCTGACTGCCATCTGACCTGTACAAAACCGTGATTCATCCGTGAAGAGAACACCTCTCCAACATGCCAGAAGCCATTGAATGTGAGCATTTGCCCACTCAAGTCGGTTATGACGACAAACTGCAGTCAGGTTGAGAGCCCACTGGGATGAGCTTTCTGTTTCAGTTTCTGACAGTCTGTGCAGAAATTCTTTGGTTATGCAAATTGATTGTTGCAGAAGAGGATCTTGGAGCTGAAGATGCTGGATGTGGAGGTCCTGGGCTGGTGTGTTTATACAGGGTCTGTGGTTGTAAGGCCAGATGGATGTGGTTCCAAATTCTCTGAAACGCCTTTGGAAATGGCTTACTGTATGGTACAGAAATGAACATTCAATGCACGGGCAACAGCTCTGGTGGACATTCCTGCAGTCAGCACGGCAATTGCATAATCCCTAAAAACTTGCGACATCTGTGGAGTTGTGCTATGTGATAAAACCGCACATTTTTGAGTGGCCTTTTATTGTGGCCAGCCTAAGGAACACCTGTGTAATAACCCTACTCTCTAATCAGCTTCTTTACATGCCGTACCTGTGAGGTGGATGGAGTATCTTGGCAAAGGAGAAGTGCTCACTACCACAGATTTAGACATATTTGTGAACAATATTTGAGAGAAATAAGCCTTTTGTATTCATAGAAAAAGTCTTACATCTCTGAGTTCAGCTCATGAAAAATGGGGGCAGAAACAAAATGTTGCATTTACAATTTTTTTTCAGTATACACTCAGGGATGAAGTACTGCATTCTAATGGATATTTCCCATACACAGATTGAGCTACTATACTTTGAACCACATTTCAAGACGAAGTAGTCCATTCTGTGACACATTTCCTTCCTGTCATAATCAGCTAACCTAGTTTGAACCACATTTAGAGAGAACATATTCCATTCTGATAGATATTTCCTACCTTATATAAAAAGCTGCTAACCACAAAGAGGAAGTAGTCCATTATGATGGATATTTTCCCACCTAAAAGAAGAGGGCTACTCTACCTGTAAGTGTGTATATATAGATATACATTTCTAAAGGGGAATATTCCATTATGACAGATTATTTCTAAATGACACAATGAGCTAACCTACTTTTATCTACATGTAAAGAGGGTTAGAAAAAATTTGAAAAAAATGTTTTTATTATAACAGACATTTAACAGTTGTTTGGAAAAAATGTATTAAGTTTTTTTCTGGACCTCTACCAAACCTGATCAGCGATGACATGTACTGCTGCATGTCATCCTTCCACCGCTGGTTGTCAGGGTGGGGCCCAGCTAATAATGTGGCCTACGTTGACAACTGGAGGGTGTTCTGGGGAAAGCCTGGTCTAATTAGGAGAGACAGCTATCATCCCACTTTGGACGGAGCCGCTCTCATATCAAGAAATCTGACCGAGTCTCTTATCGGCCATAAACCACAACAACCCATTTCTAATATTAGTAATCACTAGTAATAACTCCACTGTGCCTCCACTGGGCCAGTAGCCCACTCATAGTCTAATAACCATGGTGTCTGCCCCCCTGACTCAGATCGGTTAAATCAAAAGGTAAACAAAAGAGGGCTTTACTTAAGAACCTAATTGGAATTATAACTCCCACTGCAATGATAAAACAGAATAGGAAAATGATATATGGACTATTAAATATTAGAGCTTTGTCCTTTTAAAGCAGTACTAGTAAACAATCTGATATCAGATAATCCAATTTATCTATTCTGTTTTACTGAAACATGGCTGGGCCATGAAGAATATGTTAGTTTAAATGAAGCCACTCCTCCCAGTCAGAATAATACTCTAATTCCTAGAAGCTTAGGCCGAGGGGGGTAATTTAAGTTTATTAATTAATCCTAAACCTAGACTAAATTATAACTCGTTTGAAAGCCTTGTTCTGAATCTTCTACATCCATCATGGAAAACATTACAGGCAATTATATTCGTTGTTATTTACCGATTTCCAGGACCAGATTCTGAATTTGTATCTGAATTCTATCTTAGTTTTTATCAGGTGTAGTCCTTAAATCAAACAGACAAGTACTTATTGTAGGTGATTTTAATATTCATGTGAACGTTGCCAAGAATAGCCTTAGTACTGCTTTCAACTCACTACTAGATTCAGTTAGTTTCCGTCAAAGTGCATAAGGCCACTCACTGTTTTAACCACACCCCTGACCTTGTGCTGAGATATGGCATCCAAATTGAAGATTAGTAGTATTCCCGCAGAAGCCTTTATTATCAGACCATTCTATAACAACTTTTTAATTCTTACTACCCAACTCTACTAAATGAAATAAAAGTTTCTGCACTAGATGCCTATCTGACAGTGCTATAGATTAATTTAAGGAAGATATTCCCACAGCATTTAATTTAATTCCATTCCTTAATATACCAGAGGAACTTTATGTTAACTTTAGTCCCTCCCAAATTAATAAATCTGTAGATGGAGCTACGACCTGCCTACAGACAACTTTAGACTCTGATGCTCCTCTAAAAAAAAAGATGATGAAGCAAAGGAAACTAGCACCTTGGTATAAGTCCCAGACTCACAAATTAAAACAAATCTTGCAAAAACTTGAAAATAAATGGCGTTCCACCAAACTGGAAGAATCTTGTTTAGATTGGTAAGACAGTCCAAAAATGTACAGGAAGGCCCTCAGAAATGCCAGATTAGACTATTACTCATCACTAATAGAAGAAAATAAGAACAACCCAAGGTTTCTTTTCAGCACTGTAGCCAGGCTGACAGAGTCCCAGCTCTATTGAGCCATCTATTCCTATAGCTCTGAGTAGTGACAACTTTATGAGCCTCTTTAATGATAAAATTATAACAATTAGAGATGATCACCTTTTGCCCTCAATTTCAACGGTTCACCTTCAAACGCAGTAGCAATAGAAAGATCAACAAGACCTGACATATACTTAGACTGCTTCTGTCCTATAGACCTTCAACAATAAATGTCTAAGGTCTCTTTAGCTAAGCCATCTACCTGTCTCTTAGATCCCATTCCAATGAGGCTACTTAAAGAAGCGTTACCCGTGGTTAACACTCCATTACTCAGAAACATCGCCAAACTCCTTCCCACACTCACGCCAGCAGATGTTGAAAAGCTTGCTTTTGTCTCCTCCAGGCTGGACTACTTCAATGCGCTCCTCGCTGGGATCCCTGAGAAAAGCCTTCAGAAGCCAAAGTACATCCAATACAGCGCTGCTAGAATCCTGAAGAGGGTGCCTAAACATGCCCACATCCCCCCCATCACTCCACTGGCTTCCTGTCTCACTCAGGATTGAGTGCAAGGTCTCCCTTCTTACCCATCCGTGCATCCATGGTGAAGCCCCCCCCCACCCAACTCAAGGAACTCCTCACCCCACAAACCTCAACTCGTACCCTCCAATCTTTCTCAGCGTATGGCTTTAAAACCTATCTTTTTAGGAGAGCTTTTGATTGAACTCTTGAAGTGCATTACAAATTAAATGTATTGTTATTATTATTATTACTAGACATGATCAATATGTCTCTATTAACATTTATGTACTGCAGTCATTTAAAGTAGCTGTGATTAACCTCTCCTGAAAAAAACCCTCCCTCAGACCCTGAGGTCTTAGCCAACTATAGACCTATATCTAAACTTCCCTTTATCTCCAAGATCCTTGAGAAGGTAGTCGCTAATCAGTTATGTTATTTTCTACATAGCAATAGTTTGCTTGAGGACTTTCAGTCAAGATTTAGAGAGCATCATAGCACAGAGACAGCTCTGGTGAAAATGACTAATGACCTTCTGACTGCTGCAGACACAGGACTTGTCTCTGTACTTGTTTTACTAGATCTTAATGTGTGTGTGTGTCTGTGTTGTCTCTGTACTTGTTTTACTAGATCTTAGTACTGCATTTGACACCACTGACCATACTATCTTGTAACAGAGACTGGAGAATTTAGTTGGCTTCAAGTCATATTTATCCGATCAATCTCAATTTGTTAAGGTTAACGACAAATCCTCCAAGTACGCTAAAGTCAGCCATGGCGTTCCACAAGGCTCAGTGCTTGGACCATTTCTATTCTCTTGTTATATGCTTCTTCTGGGTAATATTGTTAGGAAACACTCAATTAACTTTAGTTGTTATGCAGATGACACCCAATTATATCTATCAATCAAGCCAGACGAAACCAGTCAGTTAGCTAAACGTCAACAAACTTCCTGCTATGACATGAACTACTACGAACTACTATTTATAGTGACTGTTCCATTAGCTTTTACTGTGACTGTTATTGCCGCTGTATATCACCCCCCCAACCGGCCGTCAGACACCCCATACCAAGAGCCTGGATCTGTCCCAGATTTCTTCCTAAAAGGGAGTTTTTTTCTCACCACTGTTGCACTAAATGCTTGCTCTGGAGGGAACTACTAGAACTGTTGGGTCCTTGTAAATAAAAGAATGGTCTAGACCTACTTTATCTGTAAACTATCTGTAAATTATAGTGTGTGGTCTAGACCTACTCTATCTGTAAATTATACAGTGAGGTCTAGACCTACTCTATCTGTAAATTATAGAGCGGTCTAGAACTGCTCTATCTTTAAATTATAGTGGTCTAGACCTGCTCTATCTGTAAATTATAGACTGCGGTCTAGACCTGCTCTATCCGTAAATTATAGAGTGGTCTAGACCTGCTCTATCTGTAATTTATAGAGTGTGGTCTAGACCCGCTCTATCTGTAAAGTGTCTCAAGATAACTTTTGTTATGAATTGATACTATAAATAAAATTGAATTGAACAAATGACAAATGAAGTAATTAAGTTAATAAGTAATTGAGTAATAAAGCAAGTAAATAAGTAAATTAGGTATAAAGTAAGTAAGTAATTAAGTGAGTAATAAAGTAAGTGAATAATAAATAAGTGAGTAAGTGAGTATGAGTAAAAAGATAAGTAAATAAGTGAGTAAAAGGTAAGTAATAAATAAGTAAGTGAGTAAGTGATTAATAAAGTAAGTAATTAAGTGATTAATAAAGTAAATGAGCAGAGGTGGGTAGTAACGAGTTACATTTACTCCGTTACATTTACTTGAGTAAGTTTAAAAAAAAATTGTACTTCTAGGAGTAGTTTTAAATCACTATACTTTTACTTGTACTTGAGTAGATTAATGAAGAAAAAGCTGTACTCTTACTCCGCTACATTAGGCTACAATGAACTCGTTACTTTTCTTTTTACCTCTTTGGTATTCTACGCGTCATTGTTTTGATCCCCCCCGCCTTTGTCTCATTTTAATGTTTTATTTTAATTGTTTCAACGTGAAGGAGAAGCGGGTCTACTCCGAGCTCCTCTCGGATGACTGAGCTTCTCCCCCTATCTCTAAGGGAGATGCCAGCCACCCTCCTGAGGAAACCCATTTCGGCCGCTTGTACCCTGGATCTGGTTCTTTCGGTCATGACCCATCCTTCATGACCATAGGTGAGGGTAGGAACAAAATATGCCCGGTAGATCGAGAGCTTTGCCTTCTGGCTCAGCTCCCTTTTCGTCACAAACGTGCGATATACAGAATGTAATACCGCACCTGCTGCTCCGATTCTCCGACCAATCTCCTGCTCCATGGTCCCCTCACTCGCGAACAAGACCCCAAGGTACTTAAACTCCTTCACTTGGGGTAAGGACTCACTCCCTACCCGAAGAAAGCATACACCAATCATATAAAATGATTGGTTCTTTATTAACTATTGGCTTATAAATGACTTTAAGCCAATCATTGTAAAGTGTTACCAAAGAAGATATGCAACATGGCACTATTAATACATGAGTTATTTTAGGTAATAAGAAAAGAAATATATATTTTACATAAACTATCTGATGAAGTCCAAGTATATCGTTGTCTGAACTTCATCTTTACGCTTCTTTATTATCGCTGCCTAAACCTGTAACTTGGTTTGGTCAAAGCATTTTATTGTTGAATATGAAGAAAAAAAAATTTAAGTAAATACATTTCTTCTTTCAATTATATATTCCTTTTTCCAATGTTGTACTCATACAATAACATTACACACAAAGCAAAAAACAACCTGGAAAAAAGTATGTTATTTTGCATTTATTGATAAAAGACAAATGGCAACCTTCAGCTTTAATGTACAAAAGCATCTGAGTCCTCTTCTCTCAGTAGTCAAGTAACACTAAGCACTAATACTGGACAGGACACGGGTGTAAAAGAGCATTTTAGCTTCGGCAGACCCCAGCACTGACACTGGATCCAACTGAAGCCATTTTTGTATTTTGTATTTACTTGTATTTTCAAAACATAACAAGAGGGCTGTTATTTCTATTGCATAAAAACGCTTTGTATGTTCCATATACGGTATGTTCCGTACCAAAAGTCTCATAATGTGTTTTACATCCTTCCCAGGCAGTAGAGCCTCCTTTCATTGCAAATCAAATCACAGATCATATGTATTTACGCTTTAGTAATAAAATTGATAAGTATACGTTATCTTTAGAATGCTTTTAATGTGAACAGTAACTTACAGTATATTTTCTAAAAAAATTTGGATATAAAGTGCAATTGGCTTAATTCCTATTAGGAATGAAGTAAAACACAGGTGGAAAATGATATACCAAAGCATTACACATGTCCCTCCCTCAAGAGAAAGCAACATTTGCTAAACCTCGGCAGATAACGATAGCTTGGCAACCGTAGCGAGGTGGGGCAGGCCTGTTGAGCTTTGGATTTCGCAAACACGCACATACTAATAAAAAAACAATACTGTCAAATACAATAGTATGAAAACCGCTTGGAGGGTGGAGTCTTTTTTCAAGAACCACAAACCCAAAAGAGCAAAATTGTAATGAATGGTTTATGTGCTCTAAAGTAGGCTGCAGATGTTAGCCTGTACAAGCTAATGTTAGGTTTATGACCTTCAGTTGTAACTTGGCAAAAATACAAAAGACAATGGGCATGTCTTTAGATAATTATATTATTTTATTGTACAGGTTACATGAGAAAGAAACATGCTCAGGACTTGAAATTCCGTTCATAGAACGCTCCAAGTTTATTTGCAAAGCCAATCTACCGCTCCGTAAACCCCTGTCTGATCATGAGCCAGTCAGAGTTGTCCCCTGCACCGCGCAGCTTAGTTTCTAGATGGAGACAGTCCCAGAGGACAGAGTAAAGGGAATAAAATTCAGATAGCTGTTGCTCATACGTTGGTATCAAGGTTTACCAGTTTACCAGTAAACGCAACATTTTCTCCTGCCTGTGTTGTTTTTCAGACAACAGTAGTGACCAGTGGTAGTCGGTGCTAGCTCACAGGGCTCTAGGATGCTAGTTAGTGTCTGTTAGCTCACAGGGCTCTAGGGTACTAGTTGTGTCTGTTAGCTCACAGGGCTCTAGGGTGCTAGTTAGTGTCTGTTAGCTCACAGGGCTCTAGGGTGCTAATTAGTGTCTGTTAGCTCACAGGGCTCTAGGGCACTAGTTATTGTCCGTTAGCTCAAATGGCTCTAGGGTGCTTGTTGTGTCTGTTAGCTCACAAGGCTCTAAGTTGCTAGTTAGTGTCTGTTAGCTCACATGGTTCTAGGGTGCTAGTTGGTGTCGGTTAGCTCACAGGGCTCTAGGTTACTAGTTGTGTCTGTTAGCTCACAGGGCTCTAGGGTGCAAGTTAGTGTCTGTTAGCTCACAGGGCTCTAGGGTGCTAGTTGGTGTCGGTTAGCTCACAGGGCTCTAGGGTGCTAGTTAGTGTCTGTTAGCTCACAGGGCTCTAGGGTGCAAGTTAGTGTCTGTTAGCTCACAGGGCTCTAGGGTGCTAGTTAGTGTCTGTTAGCTCACAGGGCTCTAGGGTGCTAGTTAGTGTCTGTTAGCTCACAGGGCTCTAGGGTGCAAGTTAGTGTCTGTTAGCTCACAGGGCTCTAGGGTGCTAGTTATTGTCTGTTAGCTCACAGGGCTCTAGGACGCAAGTAATATTTTTCCTCCAGGTCGCACTGGTGCACCTAATGTCCTCGCATCTGCTGAAATGTTGTTTATATGGATATGGTTTAATTTTGCTTTACATGACCCATTTCTTCTGTAAAGCCTTGCCTGTGTTTGGATGTCTCCTCTATTCCCTCTCCTCTTACTCTCCCCGCAGCCCCCACACACAGAGGAACCGGTCCACTTCTGAATTTTGTCCACAGTTTTAATTGTTATTAATACAACTGTATATTGTTTTACTATTATTAACACAGCTGTATATTGTTAAGCATGAGAGACAAACCTGTATTTGTACCAGTGTTTCCGCTGGTAACTCTGTTACTGCGGTCGCCACGATAGGCCTAACCCAGACCAAACATTTACTTCCTTGAAAATGACTGAGTGCTTTTTGCTCTTCCAGATAAAATTTGTTTTCCAGACATGACACTGTTTGAATTTCTTTCTTTTTTTTTTTTCTTTTTTTTTTAAAGATTATTTTTTGGGCATTTTTAGGCCTTTAATGGACAGGACAGGTGAAGTTTGTGAAAGGGGAGAGAGAGGGGGAGTGACATGCAGCAAAGGGCCGCAGGCCGGATTCGAACCCGGGCCGGCTGCGTCGAGGAGTAAACCTCTAAACATGGGCACCCGCTCTACCAACTGAGCTATCTGGGTGCCCACTGTTTGAATTTCTGACATACCTGGGACTTACAAAGCAGCCACAGGGGTTATTCGGCCATATTAATGACAGAAAAAAAACATTGTTGGTGCCTGCAGCTCTACACCGACGGGTAACACGAGGAAACACAAATGATCAATACCACCAAACTCCGCAGTATAAACATTCACTCGGCCTCTGTGTGAACGCGCCATAACAAGGCGGGGCGAGGCTTAGCAAACAATCACTACATGCACAAGGGGGGCTAGTAGTATTTAATAAACCAAGCCTTATTCTGGGATACAGTAATATCACTCTTAGGTCAGAAGGCATTTTGTTTAGCAACACCCGTTCAATCATAGAATCACCTCACAGAGCAAAAGCACAAGCAAACTGTTGCATTTCACTGCTGCTTGACACAAAGCTATTAAACATTTACAGGGGTTAAATGTTTATGTTGGTGCTTCTTGATCATTTTCCTCACCTTTTGCCTTGCTATTCACGCTCCTTGATCCCATTACCCTGTGCCATCTCAGCTGGCCATCAGCTCGCATAACAGAACACTACTACCTGTCAATATCTGACATCTTCATTCTTCACTTAGGCTTCTCACAATACTCCCCAAATACTGACAACATCCTCAGCAGGTGCTGTTGGGCGGTGAAGAGCCAGTGAGCACTGACTGATCCTCCCTCGGTTTGTTAGGAGTCAGTCCTGAGACATACAGCCTCAGGCTCAGTGTTCCTGAGTGTGAGCATAAACACCACACTGAGGTCAGATCTCTATGTCCACTGGCCTGATCTCTCCGGTCTGATTCTCCCGCACCCACAGCTCTCTGTCTCTGGCCGGGTCCACCCCTTGCAGTAGCTGGTCCACCGGCTCCATCGTCTGGACAAACAAAGGACAGCTGATGTTAATGCTGACAGTGGTCAGTGGATCTTTGGTTCCCTCTGCTGGGATAGCTGGGGTAACCATGGGATGGATTTAACTCCAATGTTGTGGTGTTTTTCTGTTGGCACATTTGGCTGTGCCGAGTGAAACCGAGCCAAGCCAAGGCAAGCCAAGCCAGCACGTGAACGGAACAGCCATTATGAAAGGCAACAAAAAAATTCAGTTGAAGGTGCAAAAAACCTTTCCCCAGCCAGCCAGGCATAAGACACTGTATCACTTCAAAGTGTATGTAGCAAATGTAGCAGCAGTTAATAATTTAGTCTCTTAGATTTTGTATCCAATGTATATAATAGCTTTTTTAATACCACCTCTTTCCTCCTTAGTCTGTTGTCTTGCCTCTTGGCCTGTCTATGTACTGCTGGGATGTGAAAAAGTAGTCTGTTTTAGTTCCTTCCGAACATTTTAATTGGACCAAGGCTTTTACTTAGTCAAGGTGACATTTTCCTTGACTTTGACTTGCAAAATTATTTATTATTTTATTTATTACTTTAATGAAATGTTAGAGAGCTCCAAAGGTGTAAAGGTGTTTACCAGACGCCTTTGAGGATCCTAGGTGTAGTGCAGAGCCAGAGGCGAGCACAGGCTTTGGTAGGTATGAACAATGACATAGATGTTTTAGTTAGGGAATGTTGGTTCTCTGTAAATAAAAGCGTGGGGTCTAGATCCGATCTATATGAAAAGTGTCCTGTGATAACTGGTATGATAAAAATCAAATTGAATTCTCAAAGTTTAGCCCTAACCTTTAGCACTCAACAAAGAGTGTGGGGTAGTTTTTTTAGTAGTTTAGTAAGTTTACTTACACTTTGGTTGAACATGTCTGTCTCATGTCGGAGGATGGTGTACTGACACAGATGCTGTCTAATCATCTCCACCCGCTCCACCTCCAGCCGCTCCAGCTCCTGAGGAGAGAACTGGCTGAGTCACTTCCATCTGTCTACACCATGCAGAAGACACGCTCTACAATGCTAACAGGGGACTTTCAATGACTTAAAAAGAATGATTTATAAATTTGGCAAACAACGTTCAGGGGATCAAACGTATGACTCTAAAGTGATTAAACGGAAATTAACTTTCAAGTCTTTTAAATACATGTAAATATTTAGAGGGAACCCTAATGCATTGCTTCTGGGAATGTACAACCAGGCCCTTAAACATACATAATGAGTAGAGGAGTTTCCCATTTCTATTGAACTCTATATGTGTATTCTGTATGTGGATAAAAGGTCCATCAATTGCCTAAAAGGAAAAAAAAATCTGAAGCTTTTTGTACAGAGCTGGAAAGAAAATATAAAATCCTTTTTTTATTATTTAACCTGAGAAATTATAGACACTACATGGAGACTAAGAGTGAATAGATATAGTGTGCATGGCTGTGTAGACAAGCATGTGAGCATGTACATAACAGGTGTAATTAATATGTATGCGTGGAATAGCTGACCGTTATATTTTATGTTTATCTTTGTCATTTTTACAAGACTTGTTTCTTATTTTTCATTTGTTGTTTGTTAATTATGTACATTTATTGATAGTCTTTGTAAGAGCGACCCTAATCTTACACTAGCACACAAAGTAATTACATTTGCACATTTAAAATGAACTAAAGCAAGACTAAAGTATGACATGTACCACAGCAGCACCACTTGCAGTCATACACATGTGACACATGCTTCCTTACCAGACTCGTAGTGACCATCTCCTCGAACCATTTGGACTGAGACTGGTTATAAAGGTCGACACAGCGCATCAGCTCGTCTCCTGTTGGGAGAATCACAAGAACACATGTTCACTCAGGACTACATAAGACCTGACAGAATGCCTCCCCCATCTGGGTTTCTCTGGGTATCTGCGCGTCAAAATGTATAATACACAATTGTTCCACTAGGTGGTGCTACTGGCCAACTATTCCCTTACAGCTGACACGATAATACCGCAACAATTCCACACCACATTTGTTCCAACTCACTCAGCTGACGTTTTTATTATCAGTGCAGACAATCCAGACAGATAATAGATTATCTATTACGATAGCATAAGCAATGATAAACAGAAAGGTTAATTCATTAATGTTACTGCCTGTATCCTGCTGACAAGAAAACAAGGACCAATCATCTGTGAGATTAGATCAGTGAGGTGATAATGCTGATTAACCTGTTTCCAGCAGATGACTCTCCATCTTCTGCAGTAAACATCTGCTTCTTTATTGTGTGAATGCTGAAAGTTTTGAACCATTAAAAAAGCTCTGGCTCTTAGAAAAGGATCAGCTTTTTGATATGTTTTACACTTTTTGTGTAGTAACTGTTAAAGTTTAATGTGTTGGGAACTGGAGGGTTGGTACTTCAAGTCCTTGATGCAATTATGGACTGGTGGCTGGAGAGTTGCTAGTTCACCTCCTGGGCACTGCAACATGCTGATTTTTTTTAATACAATTTATTGACATACTATAACTATGACTTTTTCAACCAACTGTTTTCAAATGCACACTTGGTGCCGCACCTCGAGTTGAGCGACTTTCATTAATATTTCGGATTTGGGTCTGAATTTCCAGGCTTGAAAAAAACAGGAAGACATGCACATGAATGTGAGCTGCAGTTTATTCTACAGATGAACACATCAGAACAGCCCTCCAACCCTTAAAAAACTAAATGAATACCAATACACTGATTTTAGAAACTCTGGATCCAACCACGTAGGGAGGGCTTTAAAATGCGATAGACTCCGTGCTTCAGCTTCCCTCATGCTGTAGTCATTATCAGTGGCATCCAGACACCATTAGCAACTTCAACAACTGCTGCTGCTGCTTTTCTCCCTGGGTGTGTGTGTGTGTGTGTGTGTGTGTGTGTGTGTGTGTGTGTGTGTGTTGTGTGTGTGTGTGTGTGTGTGTGTGTGTGTGTTAGAGCGAGTGAGAGAGTGACGGCAGCAGCATCGGAGCCAGCAACACAAACAGACTGATCAGGAAGGCTGGCTCCGTGATTGGCTGCAAACTGGACACGTTTGAAGCTGTGGTGGAGAGGAGGTCACTGAACAAACTGTTATATATCATGGATAACCCTGACCACCCTCTCCATCCCCCCCCTCACTGGTCCAACAGAGGAGCAGCTTCTCTAAGAGGCTCCGACAGCTTCGATGTCGCACGGACCGCTACAGGAAATCATTCCTACCACAGGCAATAAAACTCTATAACACGTCATCCCTGGGGGGTACATGAGACTTTTAGACCCCACACTACTGCACTAAGGGCAACCTGCCCAATTGGTTCATTTACATTTTAGCAAACATTTAGCATATTCTTTAAGCAGTTGCACATTTTGTTTTCCCATCCTGTATATATTTAAATATCTGTTCTTATATTTTATTTTATTCTTATATTTAATTCCTATTATTATTATTATTATTATTATTTCATGTATACTGTATGTATGTATTTTTTCCTAGTATCTCATTTATATTTATATTCTGTGTTGTGTGACTAATGTACGTGTGCTGCTGTAACACCGCAATTTCCCATTTTTGGGGATTAATATCTATCTATCTATCTATCTATCTATCTAACCCGGAAATGAGTCGGTGTGCATCTCCGCAACATGTAGGTACATTTTTGGAGAGGTTCACATCAGGCTACGGTGTAGGGTCGGTATCTCCACGTAACGACATACGTAGATACTACACAGAAGCATAAATAACACTTTACATCACATACTCCAGTCCAGGTGTATACCAGCAGATCTAATGTTTTGTAGTTATTGAATCTGTACAGTGGGGAGATAGAAATAAAGCTTATTGTATGATTGTTTTGCAGTGATTATGTTCTAACGCACGTATAAAAAACCAACACTTCTCAGATGATTTTGTCCAGAGTGATTCCTCCTCTGCATATTTATCGCATCAGCTGGAAAAGGAGGTAGGTTACTCTAGTATACAGTGGTGTGAAAAAGTGTTTGCCCCCTTCCTCATTTCCTGTTCCTTTGCATGTTTGTCACACTTAAGTGTTTTGGAACATCAAACCAATTCAAACAATAGTCAAGGACAACACAAGTAAACACAAAATGCAATTTGTAAATGAAGGTGTTTATTATTAAAGGTGAAAAAAATCCAAACCATCATGGCCCTGTGTGAAAAAGTGATTGCCCCCTAAACCTAATAACTGGTTGGGCCACCCTTAGCAGCAACAACTGCAACCAAGCGTTTGCGATAACGTGCAATGAGGCTTTTACAGCGTCCTGGAGGAATTTTGGCCCACTCATCTTTGCAGAATTGTCCTAATTCAGTTACATTGGAGGGTTTTCGAGCATGAACGGCCTTTTTAAGGTCATACCACAACATCTCAATAGGATTCAGGTCAGGACTTTGGCTAGGCCACTCCAAAGTCTTCATTTTGTTTTTCTTCAGCCATTCGGTGGTGGACTTGCTGGTGTGTTTAGGATCATTGTCCTGCTGCAGAACCCAAGTTCGTTTCAGCTTGAGTACACGAACAGATGGTCGGACATTCTCCTTCAGGATCTCTTGGTAGACAGCAGAATTCATAGTTCCTTTTATCACGGCAAGTCTTCCAGGTCCTGAAGCAGCAAAACAGCCCCAGACCATCACACTACCACCACCATATTTTACTGTTGGTATAATGTTCTTTTATGAAATGCAGTGTTCCTTCTACGCCAGATATACTTGGACACACACCTTCCAAAGAGTTCCACTTTTGTCTCATCGGTCCACAGAATGTTGTCCCAAAAGTCTTGGGGATCATCAAGATGTGTTGTGGAGAAATTGAGACGAGCTTTGATGTTCTTTTTGCTCAGCAGTGGTTTTCTCCTTGGAACTCTGCCATACAGGCCATTTTTGCCCAGTCTTTTCCTGATGGTGGAGGCCATGAACGCTGACCTTAACTGAGGCAAGTGAGGCCTGCAGTTCTTTGGACGTTGTTGTGGGGTCTTTAGTGACCTCTTGGATGAGTCGTCGCTGCGCTCTTGGGGTAATTTTGGGCGGCCGGCCACTCCTGGGAAGGTTCACCACTGTTCCATGTCTTTGCCATTTGTGAATAATGGCTCTCACTGTGGTTCGCTGGATTCCCAAAGCTTTGGAAATGGCTTTATAACCCTTTCCAGACTGATAGATCTCAATTACTTTCTTTCTCAATTGTTCCTGAATTTCTTTGGGTCTCGGCATGATGTGTAGCTTTTAAGGATCTTCTGGTGGACCTTACTGTGTCAAGCAGCTCCTATTTAAGTGATGCCTTGATTGTGAACAGGTGTGGCAATAATCAGGCCTGGGTGTGGCTAGAGAAATTGAACTCAGGTGTGGACAACCACAGTTATAGTATGTTTTAACAAGGGGGGCAATCACTTTTTCACACAGGGCCATGATGGTTTGGATTTTTTTTCACCTTTAATAATAAACACCTTCATTTACAAATTGCATTTTGTGTTTACTTGTGTTGTCCTTGACTATTGTTTGAATTGGTTTGATGTTCCGAAACACTTAAGTGTGACAAACATGCAAAGGAACAGGAAATGAGGAAGGGGGCAAACACTTTTTCACACCACTGTAATAGATCTTTGACTATTTTAAGGCGAGGGGAGTACATTTCTTTGTTTGATTTCATTTTAAGTAAAGTACTTTGCTGTTGGCTTCATGACTCAATTTAGAGACTGAGAAAAAGAGAGAGAGATGGGCGCTACCCTGCAGCCGAACTGAACTGCAGTCTGCAGACAGGTGTCCGAATTGAGTGAGAGAATTAAACAAAAGCTATGTGAATACGTTAACCTTGGGTTTTTAAAGGCAGTTTTGCCTGTTAATCTCCGTAACATCCTTGTAACATCCGGGCACCCACTGCTGGCAGACTGAAATGAATTGAACCGCTCCTCCCTACTGTTGTTGAAGCTGCCTGTGAGCATCCTAGTTTAATACAGTATATTATTAAAACTCAGTGTAAAGAACAGTGGCACAACATGTATGTTATTTTATTTAAATGTGCAACGAACAGAGCCATTAATGTGAAAGGGGTATAAGTCTCATCAAAATATCTCTATAAAAGATTGAACTCATTTTAGTATGATGGATATATCTGGAGGAGAGGTTCAACTGCTGTAGTTTGTTTCCAGTGCGTTCCAACTCCAAACACAAAAACCTGCCAAAGAACTACACATCCAACTGAGCGTGCTAAAGCTGAAGCCCGGCCCAACCCAACCTAGCTGGGAGCTACCCTTGACAAGAACATCTGGAAGGACAACGACCCGCTTGGTAACCTTACAGGCTCAAACTGGGGGGCAGCAGATACTACGCTGTGCACCTCGGCAATTCAATTTTACTTTTAATTCTACTCCATTTATAGAGTTAAATGGTAACAGAAGTTATCTCAGGACACTTTAGAGAGTAGGTCTAGACAACACAAGGTTAGTGATGTTGGACTGTGATTATTCTGAACACAACTGTATATTTGCCTCAGAGGGCTTTACAATCTGTACACCCCCAAAACCCTCCTGTTCTTTGACCCTCGCATCAGGACTCTGCATTCACTGAATAAAATGATAACTGTTAAACAGTTTTCTATCTAACACCAGCTCAGGGAAGTACAAAGTACTTTTGCTTACAAGAATCCCAACACATTCTAAGTTTCACTGTACAGAAGAATTTTAATGACACTTTTTTGTATTTTAAGAGCCTTTTCCTTCTGTAGTAAATCTGGGGAAATACTTGAACACTTGAAATCTTTTGCCATGACCATTTAAAAATGGAAATTCAAAAGCACTTACATAATAACAAATTGTGAGCAATTTTTGATCAGTATGAGCAGTCAACAGCTTTTTTTGGTCCCACCATATTTTTTACATTCATAGACACATAAGAGCTTGCTGGGCTGCGAGACTGGGAGCCCACAGTAACCCTGGAGTGTGACCTTTGACCCCTGGCTCTGACCTGCTTGTGTGGATTTTCGGCGGGCCTTCTTAATGTCTTCTTCAATCTTGTTGCTGAGTTTGATCTCCAGCTGCTGAGTCTTGACCTCCAGCTCTTTCTGTCTGTCAGCCAGAGCTTTACGGGCCTGATGAAGATGAGGACAGGAGTCACAGGCATGCTCACATCTCACAGCTGCACCAATTTATATTCATGCTACAGCCGTTCTGTTATCCCTTTTTCATGAAAATGCTTTAACATATCCAGAAGAGTTTCTGGCAGCAAATATTTTCTAAAAACATGTATGTAGTGCTCTGGGAAAAACATCATTCTATTTCAAGTGATAGAAGCTTTAAGAATGTTACAGTCTGCTTCAACTAATCACAGTGATAATTTGTTGTGCCACACACTGTTTCTGTATCATCCATTATCCAGTGACTTATGACTGTGTACACAGCCAGTATCTTATTTCCTGTCCTGCTTTAAATGCTCTATTCATCCATCAGATGAGTTTATCAGTTAAAAACAGTTTTGTCCCAGACTTGATGGATGATGTGAGACAGATTTCCAGTTGCCTTAAGGCTTCAGCCAATTGCTTTTCATTGTACAAAAAGCAGAAAAACAGGCGTTTACTTATGGAAGAGATGTGGAATTTTAATCACCAGTGAGATGTTTCCTGAAATCCTGCAAAGACAGAAGTAACACACTTGTGTGTCAGAGTTTGTGTGTACCTTCTCCACCGCTGCATAGCGACCAACCAGCTGCTTCCTCAGGTCGGCAATGTGATGGTCGAACCTCTTCATGTCCTTCTTAAAGTTCTCCCTGAATGCCAGAAAAGGCTTTTCCACTTCGCTCTGGAGCTGCTCAACACAAACAAAATGTTAAATGGTGTAGAAGGCACTGAGAAGGTTAAGCTAAAAGAAGGTTAAAAAAAAAAACAGCAAAGGAAGTGACACTTTCCCCCAAGGCCTTCTGAAAAACAAAGAATATCTGTTTGTGTCACAAACACAATTTGAATCATAGGTCCAATAAAAATTGCCATAAAGGCCCAATAATGTGAAACACTTTTACCTAATTGTCTCTGGTGAGCAACTTTTATTGGAATAAATGTGGCGTCATGTTAAAACACAACATCCAATTCTCTAAATGCATCCACACTTCACTCCGGAGACAGAGATGCTACGCTCTTCCTATTGACTCGCAGGCTGCATGTCCCCAAGAGACAGGTCTGCAGTTGGACTGTTTTAGCAACTGTACACCAAAACTTTGCATATAACTTTGCAAAAACAGAGCTAGTATGAGCTGGTTGGTCTGCCCCCCTGATGCTGAAATAAAGAAGCCTCCTCAGCTGATCACATTTAGTTGGACAGCCAGACAAGTCACAAAGATTCCCAGGAGTAACAGGGGACACTCTACTTTAACAGGAAGAAAGCTCCAGCAGAACCAGACTGGGTGTGGGCATCAAGCAGATGACTAAAGGTGGAGAAAAGTCAGAGGAAATACCTTTGAGGAGAACTTAAGGTGAACCTCAGCTTCGTCTGCCAGACTCTTCTTCAACTGGGCCCAGGCCTCCCCCAGAGTTCTGAAGACAGATAGGACACAGGCTGTTTAATACAGACCCACACACACACACACACACACACACACACACACACACAAGGTTCAGCAACAGAGCTTACACGTGAGACATGACAGAAAAGAGACACAAACACATTTTCTAAAAGAAGCATTTGCTTATTTTTTAACAGTAAGTGTTGTAGTACAACTAGCAGGAGACACATTATAATTGAGGTAAGTTTGGAAGCACTACCTTATTTAATCGTTACATTGATAGCCTACATATTTTAGTTCTATCTCTTTTCTGTGTTGTAGTTTGTAGACGGTCCCTAAGCTCTCTACCTGCGTCTCAACAAACACAGCTGGATTAACACAACTTTTGTTCCTTCCTGTCCCATCTCCAGCAGTCAGATTCACTGGGTTCTCTCAGAAGGAATCACTAGAGGATAAAAACAGGTTTCTAACCTGCCCTGTTGAAGCCTGTTGGGGCTAACTCTAGCAGGAGGATAACTCGGTGGAGGTAGAACCGATTGGTTAGTTTCTCTCTCTACTGACAGACCTGATTGGTTAGTTTCTCTCTCTACTGACAGACCTGGTTGGGTAGTTTCTCTCTACTGACAGACCTGATTGGTTAGTTTCTCTCTCTGCTGACAGACCTGATTGGTTAGTCTCTCTCTACTGACAGACCTGATTGGTTAGTCTCTCTCTACTGACAGACCTGATTGGTTAGTTTCTCTCTACTGACAGACCTGATTGGTTAGTTTCTCTCTCCACTGACAGACCTGATTGGTTAGTTTCTCTCTCCACTGACAGACCTGATTGGTTAGTTTCTCTCTACTGACAGACCTGATTGGTTAGTTTCTCTCTACTGACAGACCTGATTGGTTAGTTTCTCTCTACTGACACACCTAATTGGTTAGTTTCTCTCTCTACTGACAGACCTGATTGGTTAATTTCTCTCTACTGACAAACCTGATTGGTTAGTTTCTCTCTCTACTGACAGACCTGATTGGTTAGTTTCTCTCTACTGACAGACCTGATTGGTTAGTTTCTCTCTACTGACAGACCTGATTGGTTAGTTTCTCTCTCTACTGACAGACCTGATTGGTTAGTTTCTCTCTACTGACAGACCTGATTGGTTAGTTTTTTTCTCTACTGACAGACCTCCACATTTACGCCTAACATAGTTAGAATCAACCGGAATTGTCCTTTAAGTTAGCTTGTCTTTTAAATAGGTCACACATGTGTTTTGATTTGTAGAAATTGAATGAAAAAGAGTGCAGACAGGGTTTAGTCACCAGGGTCAAGGTCAAAGAATGAATGGAGACGTGAAGAACACCCAAAACTGTCGGAGTAAAGTCACCTGCAAGGTTTGTAGTTTTAAACAATGAAACTGTGAAATAGTTTGACATTCTATGGTTCATCATTATTTCTTTTTATTTTACAACAGAGTCAGTCAGTCTGACATAATCAGATCTAGTCATGGGACATGGATTGAGAGACCTGCATGCATTTATATACGCAACAATAAAAACCTGAAAGTTGTAGTGAATGTTTTACATACACCAAGTCTGAGCAGAAACAAAGACAAGAGTTTGCCTGCAGGAACTTAAAGTGGACTTTTCTGTTTGCACTGTGTGTATCCTTGGGGTCTAACACATGGAGAATGGATCTTCCTTATACAACATTTTCAATTTGATTCTTTGAATCAGCATCTTCAAACATAGGAGGAACAAGCCTTTTTTTTTACCTCCAGGCTCTTGCACCACTATTCACAGAGTAAATTACATCCATTGTGTCGCTACAGTCTCCGAGTTCCAAGGAACAGACCATCACTCCGCCCCAAAGTACTGTAACTCCCACCATGCAGTCCCTCCATCCAACAGAAGTGACACGAAGCACGATTGGTAGCATTAAAAGTGGTCACATGGTTCAAGGCCACATCTCTACCAAACACATGGTAAATTCAGGAATAAATAGATGGCTGCTTCTGGGCTGGGCCGGTCGAATGCTAGGAACTGAGCAACAAAACAGTGATTGTCCTGTCTGACAACAGAGAAGAATGGAAGGATTGTGTCAGTTTTCTGGGTGTGGGCAGAGACAGAGCTGGGTGGCATAATCTGGATTCTATATGGGACAACTCCATCCCACTCGAGTCTCTTTCACTGTGCTAAAACCAAGAGGGCTTATTGTATATGCATGTGAACAGTGCTGGGGGGCAGCTAAACATGGCTTGCACCAAGATTTTGGTCTGATAAAGAGGTTTAGAATTCTGAAATTAAACACATATGTATGCATGGCAGATAACTTCTTTAACTTCTTTTTGAAGGTTATGTTGCAGCTTGTGATGCTGCGGTGATTCTGTCTCGTTGCTACAAGCTCTCCCCGCGTCCTCGTGGAATCTCTTAATAAAGATGAGTTAAATAACGCTGCCGAATCAAAGCTTCTTCTCTTGGTGGGTTTCTTCAGTCAGACGGGCCCCTTCTCAGCTTCCTGTTACACAACTCAATGTCTGCCTCCTCAACTCAAATCTAATGCCACCCCTGCAGGACAGAGATCAAAGGCTGAGTGATTTACAGGAAGCTGTATTGTTTCCCAGCATCAGTGACCCAGACTCACACCACCATGTCCCACCTGGATGGCTAGTTGAGTGGCTAGCTCACCGAGGAGCTGTCTGCCTGACCAAATATGCAACATTATGCCTCCATTTTCTCTCAGAACAGACCGTAGAGCTTAATTATGACACTTTTAATATAGTCTAAGAAGACATTTTTCGTCTTAAAGAAAAAGTTGAATACATGAGCACTACATGGCGCTCTTTCTCAGTTCAACACACTCACAGGCTCTTCTGCAGTGGTTAGCTTGTCGGTACGGGACTTGAACCAGCAACCCATACAGGGCCTAATTTTGAATCCATTCATGTTAGGAACATCAGTAAATCTATTTTTCACTTCAAGTGCAGTGTCTGTTTTATCTGATATTATTTTGGTAACTTTATGATCCTTTAAGTGGAAAGTAGCACCTGCTGAAATGCCTGCAGCCTACTAGGAATGATCAATTTTTCACTGTATTTCCAAATGTCAAAAAAAGAAAAGAAAAATGGCCATGTCAAGCTTCCCACAGCTCAAAATTTAATGTTTGACAAAACAACATTCAAAACATATTCAACGTGAAATGATAGAAAACATAGAAGGGAAGAACTCTGTTCTTGATAAATGAGTTTCTTTTCAGCCATTTATATATTTATCCAGATTGTCAACCATCTGATACTGATCCTCTACAGCTTCATGGCTGAAATATGTCCTCTACAGTGCAATAAAGTATCACATTCATATTATTACACACTATACTGTGAAGGATGAAGCATTAAAACATAGAATTTACAGGCTCCTCGTTGCCAAACAGCTACATAGTGCAAAGGGCTTCTTTTTCAAGTGTTAATGTGCAGTTTTTTTACATATCTGTCAATCCGAGCATGTTTGTGAGAGGCTACTGTCCTTCTCTTTCACTCACCCTTCTTCCTGGCTCGCCAGAGGGTTCTGAGAAAGCTTGGAGAGGTTCTTGGCGTACTCCTCTTCTATCTTTATCCTGAGAGGGAAGCAGAGGGTTTCATTACCACACAGCCTTTAGCAACGTGACTGCTTCCATGGCTGTTTCCTGTGTTGGGCAACACAGTGATGAGCACAGAAAGGGGAAACGGTTTGTTTTAATGACAACTGTCCGGTTTTCATGGCAACCTGCGGCTGAATTGTGAAAAAAAGTAAAAGGGGAGATGTTAATACCTTTCTTGTATGAACTCTGCCATCTCTTTCTGCATTTGTTTCCCCTTCAGCTGTTTCTGCAGCAAAACCTCAAATCCTGTGACGCAGCCGTTGCCCTGTGGATCCTTCTTATCGGTCTACAAGATAAACACAGCAAGCACACGAGAACATCACACCTTGACCAAATCAACCGCTGTTGCATTCTGGGAGAGAAGTCATGCAGCAACATCAGATAAAACGTGTTAGTGGGCACTCACACCAAAAAAATGAAAAATGGGGAAAGCAGAGGCCAGCTGGCTCACTGCACACCAGTCGCTTACATGTTATTTATTATATTTAGGGCTTTAGTTAGATTTCAATTTAATTAGATACATTAAGTGCAGTTAAGTGCCATAGTCATAAACATTTTCTGAAATGCAATCACAACCTCAAACTAAACCACACATTAAACACATAAACATGTTGTGCAACTTAACTATCACCACTACAGTTTCAACCACCTGAGACTGATCTGTATAGGCCTATAAGTAAATATCAGTTATACTCAACCTATTTTCATTTATATATTTAATTACAATGTCACACATCTCCGTTACACTTCTTCTAGTAGATCGTTGATCAGCTGTTTCTCCGGGAAGAGAAAGAAAATGGTGCGTAACAATCAGCTGTTTCTGCGTGAAGAGAGAGAGAAAATAGTAGGGCTGCACGATTATGGCCAAAATGATAATCACGATTATTTTGATCAAAATTTTGGTTCACAATTATTCTCACGATTATTTGTTAATTTTAACCAAAACAAATTTTATTGTCACATAGGGTATTTATAACTGGAGAGGGAGTGTGGTGGACACTACTTGTCAAGTTCTGATGTATTTCTTGTGCAATTCCCCACTTGAAAAGGACAGTCCCTCCACATGAAGATTTTAACTGGATTTCACTCAATAAACAGCCATGGGATCAGTTGTTTGTCTTTTATTAACCATTCCTTGGTGGGCAGTAAACAGGTGAAAAACCTCAAAAAAAAGAGACGACAAATACAAATAAACAAAACTTTTCACCTTTAACTCAGATAAACAAATTCTTAAACAAATATAATCAAAATAAATACCCAACATTTTTAAATTAAATGATGAGAGTCAGTGTATGTTTAGCCAAATTCATAGCCGAATGCAATACAAGACATTCTTTACTAGTACAAAACTCATTTACAAACTTAATCCCTAATCATTAGTGTTAAGCTGTATTGTTCTAGTGAAGAAGTCAAACTGTATGTTTTCTTGTCTTTTAACCAAGTATCTTTAACCAAATTCCTTTATTTGTATTGTTAAGATGTCCACAACGTTTAAATTACTTTTAACCTTTTCAATCACGTTCTTTCTCAAACAATTGATTTGGCTTCCTTACTTTTCCTTTATACCCCACTCGATAAAACCAAACAGTTAAAGTTGCAAGTACCACTTCAACAAAGTCCTATCAAAGTTAACAAAAGGTAAAAGTCTGTGCTTTTCCTAGAGCATCTTGAATGGCCAATATGGCGCTTACCGGCTGTCCTTCACAGTTTTGTGGAGGGCTTGGTTTTGCACAATCACCTTGTTCACAAAGATGACTTTCCTTGGTCTTGTAAGTGCTATCAATGCTCCTTCCACTGTGGTTTGAATACAACAACAGAGCCGGGTACTGGCTCACCCAGATTGCCTGGAAGATTTGTTTCACCTGGTTCACCACTGATTGAATGGGAGGAGCTCCCAGGCAGTTTGTCAGCACACCTCCCACTCGATCTTCCCACGGAAACCGATGGAAAGATTGTAAATCAGCACCTGCTCACTGCCGGTCAGCTCTGAGTTTGGTCCTCAACTGGTAGCAAGACAACCAGGCGTCGAACATCTCTGTGCAGAACCGTGGTTTGGGTTGCTTCTTTTAGGACTTTGGCCGACGGCCGGTTCAGTGTGGGTTTTGTGACAGGAAGGCAGGAGCCTTGGACAACTTTGACGTTCACGTCTCGAACAATGTCCTTAGCATCTGGATTTACACCCACCACCCGTCCAAGCTTGTATTGGCCCCTTACTGCATTTTGGTCGCACAACCAGACAATATCTCCGATAGCAACATTGCGATGCAGAGTGTGCCATTTACTTCTCAGAAATAAGTTTGGGCCAGCAAGCTGGCTCCAAGACCTCCAGAACTTGTTGACATGGTTCTGCATCTCTCTGAGTCTCTTGTAAGGGTAGTTTGCAAAGTCAAATGTTCTGTTTCTCACCGCTTGGAGAGGCTCGGCCCAGGAGAAGTGTGTTGGGTGACACATACTGCACGCTTTCTTCACGGCTCTGCACCCTGGCGTCTATTGGGCGTTCGTTGGCAAGATTTGCAGCAAGTTGTAGTGTTGTCTGAAGCTCGCTGTAGGTGAGGCCAGTGTTGTTCCCCAGGCTCTGGAGTGCCTTCTTGAGAACGCGGACAGCGGCTTCAGCAGCCCATTGCGGTGAGGTGAGTCAGCAGGTGAACTGTCCACTCCCATTGGTACCTTTTGAGCAGAAATCTCCTCTATTGAAGTTCATTCTGAGCATCCAGGAATTGATACTGCTCTCTTAGGACAGGTTTGGCGCCGATGAAGTTTGCCCCCGGGTCGGACCAGATCTTTCTTGGGTCCCCTCTTATTGCAGTAAAGCGTTGGTAAGCCATCAAGAAGCTCTCTGTTGACATTGCGTTGACCAAGTCTGCATGGATTGCCCTGCTGGCCATACAGCTGAAGATGACACCCCACACTTTCATTGAGACCCGTTTCTTGATATCATCTTTGACAAGATACGGTCCAAAGAGGTCGACTGTAGTAAACTCGAACGGGGCTGCAGGAGTGGCTCTTTCAGGAGGTAGGTCAGCCATTACCTGTTTGCACCTTCTTGCTCTTGACTTTTTGCAGAAAAGGCAGTTCTCTACTACTTTTTGGGCAATTCTCCTCCCTTGGATGACCCAGGCCTTCCTCCTCATTTTCAGCAGGGTTGCAGCCACACTCTCATGACCCTCTTCGTGCGCCTCCGGTGCCAATAAAGTAGAGACCCATGCATTGAAAGGCAGAATGGGAACTGCAGCGCCATCTTGCCTGAAGCCATGGATTCTCCCACCGCATACTAGTAACCCAGATTCCGGCTCTCTGTACACAACCAAGCGGTCCGTAGTGGTAACTGGGAACGTCACCCCTTCTTGAGCAGCTAGATAGATGTCTCTTATTGCTTCTTGACGTTCTGTGGCGGTGATAACTCCTTTTGTGGGAATCGCCTCCCACTTTGGGTTCTCAATGGACTTTGTTGCGGATGCAAACTTTTTGGCTGCTCTCCAAATAAAAGCAACAGTCTTGATTAGACGCTTTAGGCTACCAAAGCGCCTCTCATCCACCAAGTTTAGGACAGCTGCACCAGCAGGAAGTCGTCCCACCAAACTTGGAAGACTTCTTTTCGCTTGGGCTCTTGTGAGTGCTGCCACGAATGACTTCTTTTGCATATTGTTAATGCTTTCTCGAGCTGTCACAGACACATCTTTTGACGACATAATCGGCCACTCGTTCTCTGGAAGATATAGAAACTCCGGCCCTTGCTGCCACTCTGAATGGGCATCAAGTTCCTTTGGCCCAGCTCCTCTAGTGATAATGTCGGCTATATTGAGTGGTCCAGGGATCCACCACCAGTCCTGCTGCTGTGTGCTTTCTTGGATCTCTCCAATCCTATTAGCGAAGAAAGTCTGAAATCCATAGCTTTCACGCTGGATAGCTCCAAGAACAGTCTGACTGTCTAACAAATGGTACCATCTTTTTATCTGGATCTGGGTATGCTGTTCAAAGTACTTTTTCAGGCGGCTTGCAAAAACTGCACCACAAAGTTCTGCTTTGACTGCATCCCCCTTCTGGTCTAGAGGTGTTAGCTTTGCTTTTGACTCCACTAGTCGAATCGTTAATTGTTTGTTAAAGTTCCACCGCAGGTAGAGGACAGCACCATAGGAGCATTCACTGCCGTCTGAAAAAGTGACAGCGACTGGTTCAGTTGTTGCTTTTGGTGGAGTAAGGGCTCTTGGAAACCCTACTTTGCTTAGCTGGACGTACTCCTCAAAAATTCCAATTGCATCCATGCGGAGCTCATCCGACAGAGGAAGGTCCCATGTGTCCTTGACCATGCTACACTTTGGTTTTGCCTCTTGGAATGCCCTTCGGACTAAGATAGCCCCTTTTCTTTGATGGCGTTGTCAGGCCAACTGGGTCATACAAACCAGCAACTTGACTCAGCAGTTCACGTCTTGTCAGCGGGTCTGGTGTCTGTGCTCGCACTTCTTCTAGCAGCAAGTCTTGCCCAAGTCTCATCTTTTTCTTCCGCTTGGAGAAGTTGACCCTCACCATGACATGCAACATGTCTTCATCCACAATGTAGCCGAGACCGAGCGCCTTGTTGTCTTCCTCCTTAAGCTGGTTCGGCAGAACAACAATATTTGGTGATGCCTTTTCCCTTTCTCCTTTACCTTGACCTGAGAAGACCCAAGGCTTCAGTGCAAACCCGCCTGCTTTCAGAATAAGCTCCACATTCTTTGTGATGACTTTGAGTCTTTCACGGCAGTTGTGGGATGTCAAGATGTCATCGACGTAGCTGTGCTCATGTAATACTCGGCATTCCTCTGTGAGGTGGCTAAATTGAGGCAGGTTAGCTGTCTCCCTCATGGCAAGTTGTGCTATGCAACCTGCTGGCTTGTCCCCGATATTCACTCTGGTTACGGCGTATTGTTCTAGCTCATCACCCTCTGAATCCCGCCACAAGAACCGGTGTAGATGGACTTCCCTCTCCTCAAGCCACACAGAATTGTACATTTTCCTGACGTCTCCTAGAGCGGCGAAGGAGCCTTGGCGGAACTTGAGGAGGACAGCTCGAATTGGGTTGAGGACGTCAGGGCCTTTCATTAGAAAGTCATTGAGACTTTGGCCTTTGTACCTCTGACTGCTATTCCAGACAAGTCTTACCGGAGTGGTAACAGAGTGGGGGTTGGGTGCGATAAGATGACTGATATACCAGACAGGTCCATTCCAGTTGGCAAGATCCTCTTTGGTCAGCTTTTTTGCAGCCCGACGGTCAACCATTTCGTGGACTTGAGCACCATAGGCTTTTTTCCACTGCGGTTCTTTGGCGAGCTGTCTCTCTGTCCTGAGGAAGGTTGCCCCTACTGCTCTTCTGTTGTTTGGTAATGTTGATGGGTCCATGAGCCATGGATATCTTGCATGCCAGTGTGGACTATCACTGTGGTCATCAGCACCAACATAAGACAGGCCACCCTTTACGACTTCTAGCTCCCTTTCTTCAGCCAGAGTCATTTCTTTGCCACCAGGTTGACAACTGCCGCAGCGACATCCTCCACATTTCGGGGTGCAGGGGGCGCCAATGCTATCCCATCTCCACCACTCAACAAAATCCCGTGTGGTAATAGCAGAACATGAAGACTTGATGGTAGGTTTGTCGCAAACATGTTCTTCATACCTCAATGCTGCCGTTCTCATTGACCTGGCGAAATGCGCCCTGGACTGGTGCGCTGTAACTATGGCTTCTTCAAACAGACCAGGGTGTGTCCCTGCAATTGTCTTGCCCAACGGCCCATCCCATAGTACAAGGTCCCCAACGGTGCGTATCTTCTGTGGGACCAGTCGCCCTTCCTTATGGCTTATCAAAAGCTGTATCTGTCTTGGTCTCTCAAGTTCATTTTGGGGGACATCTGGAAAGAACTTTTGGAGTCTTTTGGCCGTCACATGTTTATGGATATCTGCAATGCTGTCCAAACCATAGCAGAGGAGTTGGTGGGATCTGAAGTAGCCTTGCTCTGTGCGGACCCGGATCTTTAGAAGGTACCGTTTTGTGGTAACTTGAACTTTCATTCCTCCCACACCGTGGACAACAAGGGTTATGGCTTCACTTCTGAGATTCAACCGATCAGCTGCATCATGGGTTATGTAATTTGTATCCGATGCCAGGTCGATCAAAGTCCCAACTTTTTGTCCTGCATTTGCTGTGACCTCTAAGAGCATCATGATGACTGGCCACTCCATGATCCCATTCTCTGCTGGAAGGCTGGGTTGGTTGGACACAAGAGAGGTTCTGGCTACAGTGTTGCAAAAGGCATTGCGACACTTCTCTGCAAGTTCGGGTGCGAGGCTCTTAATGAACTCTTCTTGGGCTTGGGTGTAACGCTCTCTTGTGTCACCTCCCACTTTGCTGTTGTTGGACCTATGGGGGACCTTCCCTTTGGATGTATCAGCTCTCGGGCAAAGATAATAGTGGTGTTCTGCAGCTCGCTGTTCTCTGCAGTCTGGCCTCCTGCACAGAAACTCTGATTTACAACAGTCACCTTCATTATGAATCTCCAGGCATTTGTTGCAGGCTCCCAGCTTCCTGGCAGCATCTTTTTTCTCTGACAGCTTAAGCTCGCGAAACTTTTGGCAGAAGTATAGCCTTTTCTTATGCTTGCCGTCCCCGCAGACCACACATCCTTGAGCCTGGTTGCTCAGTTGGGTGGAAGTTCTGGTTCGAGCTTGCCGATGTTCAGGTTTTAGCTTTGGTTCCTCCTCTCTCAATTGGTCCAGCTTCTCATAGATGGCTTCTTGACCTTGAAGGAACTTGAGGAGGTAATCAAATCGTTTGTCTTCTTCAGCTTCATCACCTTTACCAGCTACATGAAGAAGCCATTCTTTCTTCAACCCATCAGGGAGTTTACTCTCTATTGTTTTTGTTACAAGAGGGTTTTTTATAGCACCGGTCTTGCCAAGCTCGTTCAGATCGACCAGGGCTTTTTCTACAGATTGGATGAGCTCAACAATCCTCCTGGGCTGGTTGCCTTTAACTGCTTGGAGTCTTTGGAGCTCTTCTACTATCTCAAGGGCTATAGTTGTCTTATTTCCAAAGCGGTTCTCCAAAACCCGGAAAACCTCCTCAGCAGTTATGTAAGTTGTAAGGCGGAGGTCTCGTATTGTCTTCTCATCCACACTGTCGAGAAGTTGGAACTTTTTAATCTCTTTGGATCCAGTAGGTTCCCCCTGCATCTGGAGCGCTTCCCAATCTTTTTTCCACCGGTGAAACTCTCGGCGGATGCCAGAAAACTTTGGGAGGGCGGCTGGCTTCAATTTAATCGCTGGTACACAACTGGTTGAAGTAGTACTTAATCTGCTGGTTTCTCCTCTGACGTGTGCCCCTATAAAGTCTGCTTGTCTTATTGTGAGTTTTGGCAGGATGGTTTCAAGGCCTTTGATACGACTCTGGAACTGTTGTTGCTCTGCTGGGGGGGCCCAGCACTTCCAATGTTTATGTACCTCCTTCGCAGCCTTCACAAGTTTCTCTAGTTGCCCGATCATAAAGAGATATGCATCTGGGTTTTTACTTGGGTCCACAGCTCCCACATTTTCTGCTTGCGACTCTGCTGTTGTAATTGCTTGCGTCAGATCATATTCCCCGAAATTGGCCCACAATGTCTTTTGTATGAGGTCCTTTAGCTCCTGCAGTTTTATCTCACACTCATTGGCTGTTTTTAGCAAGTCCCTCCTTTGCTGCCCACTCAACTCCTCTGCATCAGAGTTTTCTACAATACATTGCTCCTCTACATCATCGTTGGCTTCCAGGACTTTGCCAGCTTCTGCAGTGAGCTTCTTAAAAATGTCTTTGAGCTCCTCTTCTGACATCATTGTATGCATTCTTAGCACATTGTTGGCCAGACGGGAAAACTGACGCTTCGCTGATGTCCTTGCGGTCTTTAGCTGCTCCACTAGTAATGAATCAGCCATTGTAATCACGACAGCAGGGCGGAAACAGTCTTTATTTGTCTCTATGGACACGTGTCTCACTTCTCCAGTCTTGGAGCGGTTTTTCACTGTCAAGTTCTGATGTATTTCTTGTGCAATTCCCCACTTGAAAAGGACAGTCCCTCCACATGAAGATTTTAACTGGATTTCACTCAATAAACAGCCATGGGATCAGTTGTTTGTCTTTTATTAACCATTCCTTGGTGGGCAGTAAACAGGTGAAAAACCTCAAAAAAAAGAGACGACAAATACAAATAAACAAAACTATTCACCTTTAACTCAGATAAACAAATTCTTAAACAAATATAATCAAAATAAATACCCAACATTTTTAAATTAAATGATGAGAGTCAGTGTATGTTTAGCCAAATTCATAGCCGAATGCAATACAAGACATTCTTTACTAGTACAAAACTCATTTACAAACTTAATCCCTAATCATTAGTGTTAAGCTGTATTGTTCTAGTGAAGAAGTCAAACTGTATGTTTTCTTGTCTTTTAACCAAGTATCTTTAACCAAATTCCTTTATTTGTATTGTTAAGATGTCCACAACGTTTAAATTACTTTTAACCTTTTCAATCACGTTCTTTCTCAAACAATTGATTTGGCTTCCTTACTTTTGCTTTATACCCCACTCGATAAAACCAAACAGTTAAAGTTGCAAGTACCACTTCAACAAAGTCCTATCAAAGTTAACAAAAGGTAAAAGTCTGTGCTTTTCCTAGAGCATCTTGAATGGCCAATATGGCGCTTACCGGCTGTCCTTCACAGTTTTGTGGAGGGCTTGGTCTTGCACAATCACCTTGTTCACAAAGATAACTTTCCTTGGTCTTGTAAGTGCTATCAATGCTCCTTCCACTGTGGTTTGAATACAACAACAGAGCCGGGTACTGGCTCACCCAGATTGCCTGGAAGATTTGTTTCACCTGGTTCACCACTGATTGAATGGGAGGAGCTCCCAGGCAGTTTGTCAGCACACTACTCCCAGAGAGACGGCTGACCATTATGAACGGGTCCCCCACGGGTCGAACGGCGGATACACACGTGGTGTGTATGAAACGTCTGTATCGTCACTGCGCTGCATTTTTATGAACTATGATATTCTGGCCATG
The DNA here is from genome assembly GCF_008692095.1 of Etheostoma spectabile. Classification (NCBI taxonomy): domain Eukaryota; kingdom Metazoa; phylum Chordata; class Actinopteri; order Perciformes; family Percidae; genus Etheostoma; species Etheostoma spectabile. Next base: position 50,677 of record NC_045753.1, read on the forward strand.
GGTCACATCTCTGGCCCAGGTCCAGCAGCTCCGTCTCACACTATTACTCTACCAACTGAAGTTAGTTGCATTCAATAACTTCTTCTGTGTTCTTCGCCGTGGCGGCCGCAATAACAGAGTTACCATGGAAACACTGGTACAAATACACTTTTGCCCCAAATACTTAACAATATACAGCTGTGTTTATAAAAAATTAAAACTGTAGACAAATGTCAGAAGAGTGGACCGGCGCTGTGTGGCCGGGCGCGGAGAAAGAGGAGAGATCAAACACAGGCAAGGCTTTACAGACAAAATGGGTCTTGTAACGCAAAATTAAATCATATTGATATAACAACATTGCAGCAGATGCAAGGACATTAGCGCCGGTGCGTCCTAGAGGAGCTAACAGCTAACAGACGCTAACTAGCACCGGTCACCGCTGTTGTCTGAAAAACAGCAGATGGGACAAAATGTTGCGTTTACTGGCAAACTGGTAAACCTTGAGACCGACGTATGACCGACTGCTATCTGTTGAGTTTTCCTCACGTTACTCTGTCCTCTGGGACTGTCTACATCTAGAAACTAAGCTGCGCGGTGCAGGAACAACTGATTAGTCTGACGGTAGTAGCGGTAGATGGGCTATGCAAAAAACCCGGAGCGTTCTATGAAATGACGCTTCAAAAAAAATAATCGCTCTATCACGCAAATTTGATCGTGGGAAGTCAAAATCGTGATCGCGATTAAAATTTGATTAATTGTGCAGCCCTAGAAAATAGTGCGCAACAATCAGCTGTTTCTGCGTGAAGAGAGAAATAATGCGCAACAATCAGCTGCTTCTCTGACGGGATGGTCAACAAGTCGGCTCTTCAGATCAGACGGTGGCACCACTACTGTGATTGGGGTAAGGGTGGAGGTGTTTTACTTTAGTTGGGTCACTTCTTAGAATATATGATTAAGTTAGACTCCTTTTCTGGTGAGATCGGAGCTGCCAACTTTTCCCAAAACCTTGGAGTGAGATTCGGGGGGCCAACCCATATTTTGTCGCGTACAAAGCAATTTTCCTTGGCTCTTTCAGCATCATTATCCTTCAGGGTTTAAATTGGTATTTGTTATGTGTAGGGGGATGGGGAGGCTCTCCCTACGGGGGTCTGGGGGTATGCCCCCCAGGCATTTTTTTGAAAAATAAATCATTAAATGGCACTTTCTGGAGTTTTGTGCAAAAAAATGGAGAAATCAAGTCTTACATGATATGTGCAAAACTGTAGGGTTAGGAGCCTTTGTGTTGTTGTAGTATCAACAGGTATTAGGGCATTTAGCATTTACATTATTTACATTATTAACTTCTTATGATATAACAACTGATCCAGACAATGTGCCAAACATAATGAGCCACATGAAGAGACAGGAGCATATGTAGAGTGTAGGGGCCAGGGATCCAAAGTTAAATTAATCAATCAACTAAGATCTCGGAAATTCTAAAGAATAAGAAACACTGATTTAAATAAATTCTCGTCCTTTACCCTTTGTTGTGGTTGGGAGTTTTTGTTTGGGTGTATGTTTCCCTTTCTTTGGCCTCCTTGTGTTTTTGTCTGTTTTCTCCATGGTCCTGTGTTCCTGGCCTTGTCTTGTTCCTCTGTGTCTGTTCGTTCTACTTTCTGTTTTATTTTGAGAGTCAGCTTCCTGTCTTGTCTTGTCTAGTCTTGTCTAGCTTTACTTTTGCCTGTCTGATTGTCCAGCCCCGCCCTAATGTGATTCACTTGATGTCTCACCTGTTCCCCATTACCTCATTACCTCTTGTATTTAACCTCTGTGTTCCCTTTGTCTAGTGCTGCATCATTGTTTTTGTCCTCGAGCCTATTATGCTGTGTGCGTCCGCGTTCCTGACGTTTTCCTGTTCCTTCCGTCCGTTTTTCCCTGTGAGTACTTCCCTAGGATATCCCCTTGTTGTGGCCTTGCCCTTACCTGCTTTTTGTCTTTGGATTTTTTGCTTTGGATTCCCTGGTTTTGGACTTTGCCTTCCCTGTGTTTATGTGAATCATAATAAAGATTGTTGTTGAAGTTCAACCCGCCTGACCCGACTCTGCTTTTGGGTCCTCTTCCTGTCACCTCCCGTAACACCCTTTGTGCCAAGGCTCAGTAATGTTTGGCCCTCATCCTCTGTGCCCCACTTACTGTATTTACTTTTTTGGGAAAATAAAGAGTATTTGTTCATTTTCTGAAACATTGAATGAATTATTTACAGTTACAAGCTTTCTCAATTTTGGAAGCAGTCTTCATGGCATGTGTCGCCAGCAGAGTCAGTAATAATCCTCCGTGCGGAAACACCGTGAGCGATGCAACGTTGGTACCAGAATTAAACAAAGCTTCGAGCAAAATCATTTTGCATCGAGGAGTTTTAGTAATCAAATTAGTAACTCGAGGAACCGTTTCAGCCCTATAATATATATATATATATATATATATATATATATATATTAATAAATAATATTACCCTACAGCTCTGTCTGTCGGTTTTCATTAAAGTCTATACTGTCAGCATGCAGCACAAGCAGCTTCAGATAAATATGGAGTCATGTTGAAAGATGAAGAGTCCGGTGTCGTTTTCATTCATATTGACTCCAGATGTTCATTTAGTGATTTACTGGGGGGAGCAGCAGAGTCAACAGAGGTAGAATCAACTTTTAAAAGAATTTGTTAACACTGTATCTAAAGGGGTGTGCACAACCATGACAAGGCATTGTCATTAGTAATTAGACAAGGTAAAGGCTGTGCAAAAGTTCAATGCTCCAAAAATGATTTTATAGTGCAGAATCAGGCACAGGTGTCATATTTTGAAAAGAAAGCTTTATTTGTTGCTAAAGTAACTGCTAACTGTTGCTCATTGTACCGTAATTAGCTGCTAGTTTGCTCTGTTAGCTGTAGGCCTACAGCTGTGCTATTAGCTGACTCAGCAAACTCCTCCATCAGTCTAATGGCGGTCCTGGTGTGGACACTCTGGGGACACCCCCACCCCCCCCCGTCTACTGAACATAATGCACATTCCGCTCGATTAGCTACTGTAAACGCCAATCAATATCTGCAATGTGACAAGTCCCTCTCTACCTTCCTGTGTTTAAAGGAAGCTAGGAAGAATTTCTATCTTATATTGTTTGCAGACATAAATACGATTGAATTGAATTTCAGCACTAAGCCTCGTAAATGCTGAGGAGAATTTACCCAGAAGAAGTCACAGTAGCTCCATTCGTTTGGTTTCAGCAGCTGTTGCTCCAGCATGCATGCAGGAGTCGGGAAAGTCACACAGTTAATCTGGGAGAGAGTGGGGGAAGGGCGGGGAGAGAGAGAGATAGAGATAGATAGATTGAGAGAGGGGGGAGAAAAGGAAAGGGAGAGAAAGAGAAGGAGGGAAGAGAGAGAGAGGTTTAATAATGGGGCACTTTAAAGTAACTTTGCTTTGATGCAGCACACACACTCACACACACTCTTCAGCTATGCAGTCTGTTGCTTTGGCAACACTCTCATCTCGGCAGCTCTGACAACACACTCAACTAAGAAGACATTTCCAATCGAGCCAGAATCGTTTATTCACTTCTCTCTATCCGGCCAATCCTTGGGGACACTTGGTTCCCTGATTCTCTCTACCACAACACTCTGAACTTCTACTTAAGTTCACAGAAATCAGCTAAGTGGATTCCCAAAAGATTGCCTTTAATTATCTTGGTGCTCAGATTCTTCAGCTGCTGTCATGACCAATTGAATTGGTCATGACAAGGAAAGGAGGAAAGGAAGAAAGGAAGGAACCAAAAAATTAAAGAAATGAAACACATCTGAAAAATCAAATGAATCAAAAGCAATATTTTCACAACAACGATACAGACACAGTTTTAGTGAAGACTTCCAAGACAAACAAAAGGAGCATTGTCTTCTCTCACATTCATTCCCATTAACGTCAGGAGGTAAAGAGCCTGCAGCGAGGATGTACTTTTGTTATTCAATAGGTTTTAGTTCAAAAACTTCAGTGGCACTAGAAAGCAAACTTGTCTAATGGTAAAGCAACAGCAAATCAACAAATATGGTTCTGACTTTTCCAGAGCTAATATTTAGATTGAAATACAGGAAGAAGAAAAACGCCTGGAATTGAACTTTATCTTGGCTTAAGAAGCACTGCTGGGGTCCTGCTAGATGGGCTTTAACTGACCCCCGCTTCCTTTGTTGGAGATGAGACCAAGGCTACTTCCAACAGCCTCCAATGAAGGGCTTGGTTTGTTTGCATTGACACGCACACACTTCCACTTTCTTTCTGCCCTTACGTAACCTCGACCAGTTGACCATCCATTAAACCAATCCTCCAAACGGTGACTGTCCAATCTTAGATTAACACTCGTAACAAGGCACGGCAGTGTACAATCACAACAGTACTCTGCTCAGAGCAAGTCTAGACCACGCTCCCAACATCCTACCTAGCTAAACTGCATTACACAAAAACTTCTCCATGACTTTTTGCCTGGGACATGTCCTGTAACTTTAGCCCCAATCTTTTAGCATTATAGCATGTATGTAGCTACAAATAATATAATAATAAGGCTAGCAAATGAAAACACTTCAAGTCACATAGTCAAGTTATAGTTTGTCTATTGTCCCAATGTGTTAAATATGTGTATTCATGTATGTTATACCAACAACTGATGCAGCAAACATTAAACTAAATTAGTCCCATGGCCAATCTGACTTGACTGAAAATACATTTTTCCTTTCAAACTTGGGTGATACTCAGGCTCTCCTCTGCTGGTATTAAATGTGTTCCTTCAGGGCTACTGTAGAGAACCAGGGGGAGGTTCTGGTTAGGTAAGAGTTCCCGTTAGTTGTCCCACTCACCGTGAACGTGGTCTCCTTGTTGTGTTTCCTATTGGGTGACGTCAATCCCGGGCTCTGCGGAGAGAAAAAGGACGCTCCGTCAAAATCTCTGTCCTCTGTGTCAGACATGACTGCTCCACATACACACACTGTCACTTGTACGCACACAAACACAGTTGGTTTCTGGTGAGTGCTGTTATGTCTGTCTGGTTCTCTCTGCTGCTGCTGCTGCTGCTGCTGCTGCTGCTGCGTGCGTGCGTGCGTGCGTGCGTGCGTGCGTGTGAGTGTGTGAGTGGGGAGCATAGTTTTGCAGAGCTTTCTCTTTGTGTGCGAGAGTGGATGTATGCATGTGTGAGTTTTACCTCTTAAGCTTAGAACAGAGTCATAGTAAACAAACAAAATGAAAGAAAGGGACAGAGATAAACCAACAGAATGAAAGGACGGGACAGAGATAAAAACAAATGAGAAAAAACAAATATGAATAAAATGTATACAGTTTATTACTATTTTTGACTGATGGGTGTGAGTGCACAAATGTAAGAAGCAGCAAAGGAGAGAAATGAGGAGACAGAGTGGATATGTTGTGGGTAGATCCTGTATAACTGCACCCTGACTGCCTGGGGGGAGCAGATAGAGTAGGAGGGATAAATCCGCTCTAACGGCCATCAGCCTCTCCCTTAATGAGGAGAGACCTAAAGAGAGAGATGTGAAATATGGAAGACTAAGTCATGCATCATTATAATCAAACCCAGTCTGTGTTAAGATACTAAAACTGCACCACTCTATATTTTTTACAATGGAATCAATGACTAGAGGTCTTGTTTTTGGTCTTATGGCCAGCTGTTGCTATTTATTGTATTCTAAGAATGCAAAAAAATAGTTTTGAGGTACAGTTTTTTCTTGAATAAAGTATCACTTTTTTTACACACATTGACCCAGAAGTCATTAATAACAGCTCATTAAAGAATGCAGTGGAAATAAGACCCTTCAGTAAATCGACCCTTACTACAGTACTATGAAAGCACAGTATGTTTCACCAGAGTAATTTAAAGCCTGTGTATTACCCTGAATTGCATTTTCCTGGCTTTTTTGTAAATCAGCAACCCCATGGGGCCAGGCATGTCACGGAGCCAGGCCCATAACAGCCCAAAAAAGCTACGTAGCATCCCCCTCTCCATCCCATGCGAGGAACTGCTGGGGTCAGATGCGCTGCCACACAGGTAGCAGTGAAGGTCAGAGACCTGGGCAGCAGAGACTGGCTCTGAGGACGTGGAACGTCTCCTTTCTATGGGGAAAGAGTCAAAACTTATGCTCCTCTACCCCTTACCCCTTCATCCATTCACTTTCCCCCCCCCCCTCATCTCCTCATCCACTCATCCCGCCTACTCTCTCCCCATCCTACTTAGTTCAGTACATCCCTATAATTTGGCTATCCCTAGTTGCCTCCCTATGCGCACAGGTTGTCGGGGGAGAATACTCTGACTGTTGTCTGTGCAGATGCACCAAAGACCAGCTTGGAGTTCTTGGAGACCCAGAATGGAATCCAGGGGTCCCTTCTCTGGGATACCAATCCATGCACGTCCAAAGCTAGAGCTGGGTCTGGGTTCTCGGCAGTGAGTCAGTCTCATTAAAGGTGGGGGGTTGGCCTCCGCCAGGGCTGTGCTTTGTCCCCAATCCCGTTTGTGATATTCATGGACTCATGGGTGGATGATTAACGCATACTGTTGCATGTCGGGCACTGCGGATTGGCTCCTGTAACAGGCGGGTGGGTGTGAGTGTCCCAAGTATCACAAATGTCAGGAGGACTTACAGCAAAAATGAATTCTTAATGATTTAACCTGTGTTTTTGATCAGATAATGCTATAATCAAAATCTCATAAGAAATGACAAAATTATTGGTTTTGGCAAGATTAGATTAATTACAATATTTAATATAATGGGATGGCCAATAGAGGAAATCTGAGACAGGACTAATACTAAGACAATAGCTGACAAAAAAAGACAGAGTTTTGACTATAAGTGTAAATGTAAGTAAAATGTAAGTAATATATAGTATATAAGTTAAATGTAATCATATTCAATCAACATGAACTTTAAAGTGCCCCTATTATGCTTTTTGGATTTTTCCCATCTTTTAGTGTGTTAAATAACTTTTGTTAGTAAAAAACAACATTTGACCCGAAATGGAGATTTCTCTCGTGCCTAGAAATTCTTAGCCCACATTCCGGTTTGAAATTCCTTACTTAGTGATGCTCAGTGGCTTGTTTAATTTGGTTAGTCTATTTTGACGAGGATTTCTTTAGGGGATTGCTCCGGTGCTGCATCGGATGTCCCTCATTTTCAGCCAGGTGTTCATCCCCTTCCTCTGTCTCTGTGTTGGTGTTCTAACCTCTGTCCCCGTCCTCTGTCTCTGTGTTGGCGTTCTAACCTCCGTCCCCATCCTCTGTCTCTGTGATGGCGTTTTAACCTCCGTCCCCATCCTCTGTCTCTGTGATGGCGTTCTAACCTCCGTCCCCATCCTCTGTCTCTGTGATGGCGTTCTAACCTCCGTCCCCATCCTCTGTCTCTGTGTTGGTGTTCTAACCTCTGTCCCCGTCCTCTGTCTCTGTGTTGGCGTTCTAACCTCCGTCCCCATCCTCTGTCTCTGTGATGGCGTTCTAACCTCCGTCCCCATCCTCTGTCTCTGTGATGGCGTTCTAACCTCCGTCCCCATCCTCTGTCTCTGTGATGGTGTTCTAACCTCCGTCCCCATCCTCTTTCTCTGTGTTGGCTCTCTAATCCCTGTCCTCTGTCTCTGTGTTGGTCTTCTAACCTCTGTACCCATCCTCTGTCTCTGTGATGGCTCTCTAAACTGCGTCCCCTTTCTCTGTGTGGACAATCTAACTTCCGTCCCCGTCCTCTGTCTGTGTGTTCTAACCTCCGTCCCCATCCTCGGTCTCTGTGTTGGCGTTTTAACCTCCGTCCCCTTCCTCCTGTCTCTTTGTTGGTGTTCTAACCTCCGTCCCCATCCTCTGTCTCTGTGATGGCGTTTTAACCTCCATCCCCTTCCTCCTGTCTCTTTGTTGGTGTTCTAACCTCGGTCCCCATCCTCTGTCTCTGTGATGGCGTTTTAACCTCGGCCCCCTTCCTCCTGTCTCTTTGTTGGTGTTCTAACCTCCGTCCCCGTCTTCTGTCTCTGTGTTGGCGTTCTAACCTCTGTCCCCGTCCTGGGTTAGGTTTTTGCTTAAAACTGTGAACTGCTTTTAAAAAAGAAATTGTATTCCAAACGAGCTGCCGTGTTAGTAGGTTTTGAAATCCGAAAACAGCCCAACGTGACACATTTTCCTATCCGCTGCAGCCATCGCGGTTGTAGAAGGGTGTAGCCTGCTTTTTTTGCTTGTGATTGGTCAGTAAAGAGAAACTGGTGGCAATGCATGTCGGTGTCAAGCCCTGTCTCCTGCACGCTGTACCACGGAGCAATCCCTCGCCAACGAAACGGAGGATTTCCACGGAGTGAGAACACGTTTGACATGGACAAGCTCCTGTTATGTGCTTCATGTGAGGAAGGGAAACTCGTAAAATGTCCAGACCTGGTTCATCTGACATTCTGTCTGGAGTTAATATGAGAAAAACGTCTCTCTCTCTCTCTCTCTCTCTCTCAGAAGTATCCTGTAAGTTTGATGACATCATCTGTTTTAGTTCAAAGGCAAATAAGGTGTACTATACCTGAGAAATGACATTGATATATAAAAGGAAGTAGCATGACCTAGATATGGTTTAATGGAATCTTTACCCTTTTTTACAGTCAGAATTTATTCTCACGCCACAAATGTCTTATAGACTGCGGTGGGTGTGCAACATGTTTTACAGGAAGAGGAATAACAATAGTCAGACAGCTTTACCTGTGGCTCTGTACTGCTCTTCCTAACCAGACTGTTGTGTGAATGGTCCACATGATGCAGGGGACTACCACCTGAGTGAAATCCATTTACTGAAGAAAAATAAGAGAAAGAGGGAGATGTCAAGACAGAGAGATAATTAAATTAAAATTAATTCTTTGGTGTCTATAGATAAGACTGTAAACCTGTACTGATCCACAGACAATTCACATTTATTGTTATCAGTCAGAGTCAAACCAATGCTTAACTGTCCTAATAGGGAAAAACACAGATCTGGGGTTGGGTTACAATATATGTAAATCCATGACTAACGTTGTCTGCAAAGTCCTTCCTAAAATCTTAGTAACTGCTAGTTTCAAACTTAAAAAATTGTCTTTCAACATTAAAACACAATGAATGTTTTAGCTACTATGAGTTAGAGTGAGTGGGAAATGTCCAGTTATGCTAACTCACCAACTTTAGTGAGTTGGGGCCAGCACACAAACCTTAGCCTTCTGGCTCTTTCTATTTCTCTGCCTTTTTAATGGGCCAAAAGAAAGACAGGGAGCCTTAGTTTGCAGTTGAGGCTAAAGATAAAATGAGTCACAGGAAGTGTTTGGTGTGCATGTGCTTCGTGCTACTGTGGAATTTTTGGAGAATTCACAGCCCTGGGGCACTCACGCTTGAGGAAGTTGAAGTACTGGTAGTTCAAATGGAGTGAGATAGATTTGCAGTACCTGTCGGAAGGGAATTCTTGTGTCGAAGAGAGGTCTTGGGGGTCCCTGGTGCACGGCACGGCCTTTCCCATGTAGTCTCTGGTGAAAAGGGGGGGGGGGAAGGCAAATGACATTAGGAGAGCACTACCAGCTGTCATTGTGTTAGCAGTGTTGGAACCTTAGTTCCATTTGGGCAAGAAGAAGAAGAAGTGATTCCATCTGTGGTTGCAAACTTGGCTCTTGTTGCAGTCAGCAGTTATACCAAGTCAATTACAAAGTCAGCCTACTATCACCTTAAGAATATATCAAGGGTTACAGGACTTATGTGTCAACAGGACTTGGAAAAACTGGTCCATGCTTTCATCTTCAGTAGACTTGACTACTGTAACGGGGTCTTTACAGGTCTCCCTAAAAAATCAATCAGACAGCTACAGCTGATTCAGAACGCTGCTGCTCGGGTCCTCACTAAGACCAAGAGACTGGATCACATCACTCCAGTCCTCACTAAGACCAAGAGACTGGATCACATCACTCCAGTCCTGAAGTCTTTACACTGGCTTCCTGTGTCTCAAAGAATTGATTTCAAAGTACTCTTGCTAGTTTATAAATCCCTTAACGGTTTAGGTCCAAAATACATTTCTGATCTGCTACTACACTATGACCCCCCCAGACCTCTCAGGTCATCTGGGACAGGTCTACTTTCTGTCCCCAGAGTCAGAACTAAACAGGGTGAAGCAGCTTTCAGTTTCTATGCTCCTCATATCTGGAATAAACTCCCAGAAACCTGCAGGTCCGCTGCTACTCTCAGTTCTTTAAATCAAGGCTGAAGTCCTTTCTTTTTGATGATGCCTTTCTTTAAATTAATGCTCATTTCTTTAAATTTCTTATGCTGCACTGTAACTTTTATTCTTGTGTTTTATGTGTCCTAATGTTTCTATTTTGTTTTTAACTGTCTATTCATGTGTTTTATTAATTTTTAATGTTTATGATTTTTAACTGTTTGTACTTGTGTTTTATCTGTTTAACTGATTTTGTGTAAAGCACTTTGAATTGCCCTGTTGCTGAAATGTGCTCTACAAATAAAGCTGCCTTGCCTTGCCTTGCCTACCAGTTTACAGTGACCTACAGCACAACTGCTGGAATGACTAGTCCAACAATTCCAAATGATATTCCTTTGTCAATTCCACTATGCATGCGGCATCTGAAGGCCGCAGGACCTATAAGCAGTTCTATGAGCAGGACTGATGTGTTGATAAATCTGCAGGCTGTGAGAAGTGCTACGGTCACGCACGGCTATTCACTCATTTACACCTTTATTAAGTCACCTGGAAATGACGGCAGGCTGCTACAGTTTAACCATACAGACCTTTACATCAGGGGTCTTCAACGTTCTTTAAGCCAAGGACCCCTTATATACTACATATATTGTATAAAATGAAGTTGCATACTAAACTGGGTGTAAGGCTGCCTAAAGCCTTTATACATGCTTTTTTTGCATTAAATACTAAGCTACTAAAATAGCCTAATAATTGTTGGCACGATTTTATAAACCATGTTTTAGTATTAACCATACATTTGGCATAGTGACTCCTCAGGATGTCTCTGTGGATCTTAGTGACTACCTTACCTATAGGCCAGTTAGCCTATCATCAGTGGGGAGTTATATTTGCAAATAATATTTTTTATAATTTTAGGATTTTTTTAATTTTTGAAAAAACCTGCATTGACTCTGAGGCCCCCTTAGGGGTCCCAGACCCCCTGTTGATGATCTCTGCTCTACACATAGCAGAAAGCTCAGGTATAACTCATTATTGTGCTTTTACCAAGCAAGGATCATCATAGTCTGTTTTCTTACTCTGTTTTCACCAAAAGTCTTTTCTTTGAAACACATTGCAATGCAAATGCTGCTGTGTAACATTAATTGGAAGTGACAGTGTATGAGCCAAGATAAATCTCAAATTATTACCAAAATAGCATGTATAAGATCACCGAATTATTTACATTTCTATCGTTAACATAGTGACTGTATGAACCATTTTATTATTGTGCCATGCACACAAAAAGTATGCCCAACCCAAATGGAATTACAAGACACCAATAAGGACCAGACAACAGAATAGCAACAGAAATTAAACAAATAAACCTTCTTGCCTTCTTTCACATTAGAGCTGGGCAGTATATCTATACCTTATCGATAGCGTGAGACTAGCTATTGTCTTAGATTTTGGATATTGTAATATCATAATATGGCATACAGTGGGGCTCAAAAGTTTGGGCACCCCAGGTAAAAATTTGTATTAATGTGCATAAAGAAGCCAAGAAAAGATGGAAAAATCTCGAAAAGGCATCAAATGACAGATTAGACATTCGTATAATATGTCACAAAAAGTTAGATTTAATTTTATCATTTACACATTCAAAATAGAAAATAGAAAACAAAAATATGGCGTCTCCAAAAGTCTTCCAGTTCTTTGAGATTTCTGGGCTGTCTGTCACGCACTGCTCTTTTAAGGTCTATCAATAGATTTTACCTTATGTTGAAGTCAGGAGATTGTGAAGGCCATGGCAAAACCTTCAGTTCACGCCTCTTGATGTAATCCACCGTGGATTTTGAGGAGTGTTTAGGATCATTATCCATTTGTAGAAGCCATCCTCTCTTTAACTTCAGCTTTTTCACAGATGGCATCAAGTTAGCGTCCAAAATTTGCTGAAATGTTATTGAATCCATTTTTCCTTCTACTCGTGAAATGTTCCCTGTGCCACTGGCTGCAATACAACCCCAAAGCATGATTAATCCCCCCCCCCCCCCCCCCATGCTTAACAGCTGGACAAAGGTTCTTTTCATTATTTCTGTGCTCTTTCTTATCCAAACGTACCTTGCTCATTGTGGCCAAAAAGTTCTATTTTAACCTCATCGGTCCACAGAACTTGTTCCCACAATGCATCAGGTTTGTCTATATGATCTTTGTGGTGAGGATGTAAGAGAGGGTTTTTTCTGATAACTCTTCCATGAAGACCATATCTGTACAAGTATCTCTTTATAGTGGAATAGTGTAGCAACTCCAGTGTCTCCAGGTCTTTCTGGATGGATCGGGCAGTCTAACGGGGGTCTGGACTTGCTTTTCTCCCAATCCTGCGAGCGGTTCTGTCTGATATTGTTCTTGGTCTTCCAGATCTTTAACTTCAACTGTTCCTGATGACGGCCATTTCTTAATTACATTCCCAACAGAGGATATTGGCATCTGAAAACGCTTTGCTATCTTCTTCTAGCCTTCTCCTGCTTTGTGAGCATCAACTATTTTCAGTTTCAGTTTTCTAGACAACTTCTTAGAAGAAGCCATGGTGCTGATTGTTGGGGGGGGGGGGGGGGGGGGGGGGGGGGGGGGCAGATGACTCTGGGCCATGGTACTGTTTGTTGGGGGGGGCAGATGAGTCTGGGCATTTAAAACCTTACTATTGACATCACCTGGTCTTTCCAGACGATGATTGAGAACAATCCTTGACACTGTCAGGTCTCAACTTTCCAAAGGGGGGGGGGGTTGCATGCTAGAAACTCTGCAGGGGGCCCAAACTTTTGCAGATGCCATTTTTTTGTTTTCTGTTGAAATTGTAACTGATGGAAATGAAATCTAATTTTTTGTGACTTATTATACCAATGTCTAATCTGTCATTTGATGCCTTTTGGATATTTTCCCATCTTTTCTTGGCTTCTTTATGCACATTAATACACATTTTTACCTGGGGTGCCCAAACTTTTGAGCCCCATTGTAAGTTTTGTCTTTTCCTGTAAAGTGATGTTATTTCCTGATCTTAACAGACTGTTGTAAGTGTTCTATTATTTGCCATTACCCACTTATTCATTATATCCACATTACTGATGATTATTTATCAAAAATCTCTTTGTGTAAATATTTTGTGAAAGCACTAACAGTCAACACTACAATATCGTTGCGGTATTGATATATATATTTGGTCATAAATATGGTGATATCAGATTCTACAAAAAAACAAACCCCATTCATTTATTTGAGTGTACTTCACATGCTTTAGAAACAAAAGTTGCCAACTTATATATTTTTAATTTAAACAACCATTCCATCTGCTCATCATCAGTACACTAGGACATTTCATGTAAGATGGGTGTTCTTAACTCATCATGATAAGGACAATATAAATACAATTATATAGTAACTATCTGCTCTTACTCCCTTCAAATAGGTATACTACTTTTGTCACATCATGATCCCAATTTATTAATTTTCCATGGTGGAAAGCTTTGAAATACTATTCGTGGTTGGAGGGCCTGTCTACATGCCACTCCTCCCCTCAATCAATTTAAATGACTATGGGCGAAGTCAGCGTCTTTTATCAATCACCCGTTCCCTTTCAGGGTTAACTGAATATAACAGGTGCAGACTTTTCACAGTTATCCCTTGACAGGTTTGTGAAGTTGTACTGAGCTCCATAGATGCATTGATACGCGTCCATCATCATGCTGCTGGTACAGGAACGACCAACGTGGACCCTCATATAGAAGGGCTCTCTTTTATACTCTCCATTCTCAGCACAACACTGAGCTACATTAGTCATTTCCTGTCAGCATAGAAAGAAAAAGCACAGACATCTAAAGAGCTCTTATTTCATTTTTGACTTTTTTTGCTGACTCTACTCCGGATTATCAGTGGAGACCAGAGATGGGAAGTAACGAAGTACAAATACTTTGTTACTGTTCTCAAGTAGATCTTTACTATTTATTTATTTGGCAACTTTTAACTTTTACTCCTTACATTTGAACACAAATAGTGGTACTTTCTACTTCTTACATTTTACAAAATTGGCTTGCTACTTAAATTTTGTACTAAAGGTCGTCTATCAGGTGTGATTGTGAGTGCATGTCGGAAAACAGCGCGGAGACACGCCTCACACCGTGAGCGGGCGCACACGCCACACGGAGAATAAAGTCAGAGAAAAGAAAAAGAGACTATTTGTCCAGAGGATAATCAGCTGAGATTCTGTGTGTGCATCTATGAGAACTGTAAGTCATATAGCTTATGTTGTCAGTTCATTTAAGCATGTTGTTATATTGGTCTGTAGTTCTTGCAAATTTAAACGTTAGCTTGTTTGTGTTCTTCACCCGTTAGCTAGGTTACACCTGTTACCTAGGTTACACCTGGCTGTTGATTTGATATAATGGAGATTGTGGAATTAGATTAGATTAGATTCAACTTTATTGTCATTACACATGTACAGGTACAAGGCAACGAAATGCAGTTTGGGTCTAACCAGAAGTGCAATAGCAGTAAGTGCAGGATATACAATGGTTCCGTAAGTGCAAGACATGGATATGTAATGAATAAATATAGAAAAGAATACTATTATAAACAGAGTTTTACAGATGGGTTTGTCCTATGAATACAAAATATAGATAACAGGTATTGTGAGCATGTCCTTGCTCATTAAGATAAAGTAATTAATAGTGGGTTTGTTGTTATTATTTACTAGCATATATGATTCCTATGCATTGTGTATGGTAGCCTTTACAATGTTATTTATTTCTTTTATTACCGCACACACAGTCACAGCAGAGCTATACGCACCCCCCATGTTTATACTGACACTTGTTTGTAATAAAGCATCAACGGAGAGAAGTGTTTTAACAGACACACCTGGGCCTAAGTTGGAAACCAGAATCAGCTTTAAATCCAGTCCTAATCTAGTCCTCACTATGTTTCAAATAATTTCACTGGAGTTAATTATTGTTTTTTGCGTCATCAATACCAAATTGAATCTAATTGGATGGGAATATACACAGACTTCTTACAAAATCAAACTTGAATTCATATCTTGCTACTCGGTCAGAATCTTATTAACCTAGAGTCCCAGTCTCTGTTACAATAAATAAGTAGCCAATAGCATATAAAGAGCCTTTTTTTCCATGTCCACTGTAGTTTCTCCGCGTGCTCTCTAGTAACATCTGTCTGGTCCAGATAGCTTTGTCATTCACAAGGCTACTTTTACTTTTATACTTTAAGTACATTTCCAAGCCTCTACTTTGTTACTTTTACTTGAGTAAAGATGTTAAATCAGTACTTCTACTTTTACCAGCATATTTTTTAACACAATTATCTGTACTTCTACTTGAGTATGGGAAGTGAGTACTTTTGCCATCTCTGGCAGAGACAAGTGGACCAATCCAATCAGCAGGCTTATGGCCTTCACGTCTGATGTTCAACATCAGCGCACAGCCTTTACTCAATGGCCCTAAATGTCTCAATTACTCTCTGTTAGCTTGTCATCCACAAATTAACACTGGGAGAAATATGGGATATTAATGCAGAAAATGCAGCATAATCTACTTACCTCGAGGACATTGTTATTTTGACTGTCTGCCTTTAAAAACAAATGATTCACAGTACATTAGACAATTTGCCAGATTGAAAGCCAGGAAACCAAATTGAAAGGACAAATTAAGTTTTATCAAAATAATTGTTTCAGTCAAATGACTTTAGGCATGAGGTGGGATATTTACTGATGTTTGACACCTGAGTGGAACCGGTTAAGTTTCTAGGCAACTGGCTCTTGAAATGCAGACTGCGGATCATTTCCGATTTTATAACAGGTGAGAGATCAGACTTGGAGCCAGTCCGATTCATAGTTCTGGATACAGTGATACATATGATGCAGCTGCAGCTGGAGGGATTCTTGTCATAGACCAGCTGAAGTCTAAAAAGTTGTCAATTACTCTAAATTTCCTCCATAGTCTTTATTGTGGAATCAAAACCCAAGTCAGCTCAATTTACTCTCTTTGCCATTGGCAGAATAGTTCATCATCCCTTTTTATGGCTGCCATGGATCCTCATGATGTCAATTCATGAGATCAGTGACAGAGTGTAGCATCCAATGACGATGAAGGTCTTTTATGGAACATAGAAAAACATCAATTCATGCTTCTCTGATTCACCAAAGCCAGTCCTAACCACTTTTCTATTCTGCATACCTCACTGGTTCAGAGTCCCTGGAGAGTTGCATCATCTCAGTGGCTGACAGAGGACAACACTGCTGCAGTGTAGCAGATGTGTACAAGTGAATGTATGAATGAAAACAGTCAACAGCAGGTCTAAAAGGCATTAACTAAATGTTCACCAGCCATGCCACCAGTGATGCGAGATTTCCTTGATTCTGAGCGGGGAGAAAAAGAAATGGCCTAGTTAGCTTCAACACTGATATGTTTTATTCATAACCATATGACACCATATGGCCTTGATGGAGTAATTACCTCCTATATCTGGGTTTTATCAGTCAAAACCCAAAAAGCCCATTCACACTCACAAAGAGCAAAGAGAGTGCTCAGCGGGAACTCCTCTCATGGCAATCAAACACACAAAAAAAAGCAGAAGATACACTGTAGCTGTCGTGGAAAAACGTTTCCAGTTGCCTAAAACTATGATAAGCCTCTGAGTTTGAATGACAGCTGAGCAGACATTGGCACAATGTAAACTCGCTCACCAGCCAAGAACAGAAAGCATTTAGTTAAGAATAAGGACCATCAATTAGTGTCTAAACTGAACAATGTTCACACAAAGTAAACCAGAACAACCAGGTTCCGTAAAAAAACATAGGTGGAAATTAAAAAAAGAAATGTGAATAACTTATTCAATCAGAGCCTACCAAATATCACTTTCTTTTGAAGAGTGTAATCTAGGGCTGTGCATTTAATTGAATTTCGATTTCAATTTAGATTTTTCAAATCACCAAAATCCAGAAAAAAAGATAATTTTGTCATGTTCTGTTTAGCAAGAACACTCTCATTTTGTCTTGTGTTCTGAATGACACGCACGTGCACATCTGCCCCTCCCGAAACCATAAACTCTCTCAGCCTATACAGTTAGGGAGGCAAGTCGTGTGCATATCATCCGCTGGAATTTAAAAACTTGAGTAATGATGGCAGAAGGAGGGCAGCCACAGCAGTGTTTGGTGAGCAAAAAAAGCAAAAACAAGTCTGTGGTCTTGGAAAAGTTAACGTTAGCCCTGCGGCCCCTCTTCTATTCTAATCCAAAAACTCTTTCTGTGAGATAAAGGACACTAAAACATTATACCCTGGACACTATCCATTATATCTAATGATTAATGAGTAATCATATTAAATAATCGGGATTTCAATATTGACCAAAATAATCGTGATTATTATTTTTCCATAATCGAGCAGCCCTAGTGTAATTTACAGGGCAGAAGTTTTTTTTATATAGTTTATTATGAATCTGACTTCATTCAAAAATCCCTGTAAACCAAAGGGCTGGTCTGTGTGCTGTGGATCTACAGTATGTATATGATGAGCAGCCCAGTGGCCAGGGAGGACAACGGCTGGTACAAACGACAGCAGCTTGTGCCGTTGCACACAGGAGAAACGTTGGAGAAAAAAAAACCAGCACTGACACTTGTATGTAGACTGTTGAATTGAATGACATGGGAGAGATGGAGAGACAAAAGGAAATCAATGAGTTTTCTTGCTGACATGGTTTACAGTGCTTCATGCCTTTTAGGTTCATACGCAGCCTACAACTCAAACAGCAGCACGTTGTTCCGCCTATCAAGATTTAGACAGGCCACATTGTGGTGTGACCAGGCCAGGGATACATAAACACCGGTTGTCACGCTGTGTGACAGATAGCAAACCTGCACTTTCTTACCTTCCTAATAGGGCTGCACGATTATGGCCAAAATGATAATCACGATTATTTTGATAAATATTGTGATCACGATTATTCTCACGATTATTTGTTGATTTTAACCAAAACTGATTTTATTGTCACATAGTCACAAGTTTATAACTTCTTTCATATCTATATTATGTTACAATCTTCTTATGTTGAAGCACGTAACACACGTAATTGAAAATTAGCTTTCTGAAATAAATAGCGTAGGATATATTGTTTTTTTAACAATAACTGATTAAAAGAGCTAGTGAGAGAGAGGGAGTGCTACTTACAGAGAGACGGCTGACTCATTATGAACGGGTCCAGCACGGGTCGAACGGCGGATACACGTCGTGTGTATGAAATGTCTGTATCGTCACTGCGCTGCATTTTTATGAACTATGAGATTCTGGCCATGGGTCACATCTTTTGCAGGTACAACAAGCTCGGTCTCACACTATTACTCTACCAACTGAAGTTAGTTGCATTCAGTAACTTCTTCTGTGTTCTTCGCTGTGGCGGCCGCAATAGCAGAGTTACCATGGAAACACTGGTACAAATACAGGTTTGCCCCTCATATTTAACAATATACAGCTATGTTAATAACAATTAAAACTGTAGACAAATGTCAGAAGTGTGGACCGGCGCTGTGCGGCCAGGCTGCAAGGAGAGTAAAAGGAGAGAGAGTAGAAAGATCCGACACAGGCACGGCTTTACAGAAGAAATGGGTCACGTAACGCAAAATTAAACCATATCCATATAAACAGCATTGCAGCGGATGCGAGGACATTAGGTGCACCGGTGCGTCCGAGAGGAAAAATATTACTCGCGCCGTAGAGCCTGTGACCTAACAGACGCTAACTAGCACCAACTAGTACTGCTCACTGCTATTCTCTGAAAAACAACACAGACGGGACAAATGTTGCGTTTACTGGTAAATTGGTAAACCTTGAGACCGATGTATAACCGACTGATATCTGTTGAATTTTCCTCCCGTCCCTCTGTCCTCTGTGACTGTCTACATCTAGAAACTAAGCTGCGCGATGCAGGGAACAACTCTGATTGGCTCATGAGCAGACAGTGGTGACATGACGCATTTAAAAATAATCGCTCAATCACGCAAATTTGATCGTGGGAAGTCAAAATTGTGATCGTGATTAAAATTTGATTAATTGTGCAGCCCTACTTCCTAACTTCCTGAACTTAAAGTAAAAACTGTTAAGACAAGATATTAGTAACTTCAGTCAGCTTTTACAGTGAGTTCACTCAGGGATAGTAAAAGCCGGCTATGTTGCTGTGTCTGCTGAACAGAGGAGGACATTAAGCTGTTTCTATGCGTGTGTGTGTGTGTGTGTGTGTGTGTGTGTGTGTGTGTGTGTGTGTGTGTGTGTGTGTGTGTGTGTGTGTGTGTGTTCAGGGAGACACTGAGTGGTGATTGTGATGACAGAAACAAGGCCCCATCAGCAGTATTAGTTCTCTCACTGGTACCATCACTGCCTTAGAGACACAGTTTAACTCGACTTCTGACAGATAAAACCGCTCACGTATCATTTTTATGATAAATACAAGCTTCTGGGTGGAACATTTTTTTATGAAAATTATTGTTTCATTTTTCATTTAATTTTATTTAAAGTGTAATTGGGGAGCAAGGCAGGGAATGTTTTTTGCATAAAGTGACAAATGGGAGGAATTATCTCACATTTCATCTCACAGAAACATGTTTCATTCTTATTTTAGTTGTTTGGGTCATCATTTCTATTAGTCTTAAGATATAATATATCAGTAATATCAACCACTTCATTTAGACCACAAACCAAATGTGCAGGGGGAGAGAAGTAAGCCAAAGGTGAGAAAGGCCCTCCTCCACAGCGCTGCGGAGGAAGATCTAGCTAGTCCACACAGCATTGTGTGTTTTGGGGAAAAAAAGTGCTCTGGTTTATTGGCATTTCTTTAAACCAATCACTATTATCGTGGGCGGGGCTAAGCTCCGGACGGAGCCATGGTAAGTAACCATAGTCCTCAGATTGGACAGATAGTCTAGCTAGCTGTCTGGATTTACCCTGCAGAGATCTGAGGACCAGGTAACCATAGTCCTCAGATTGGACAGATAGTCTAGCTAGCTGTCTGGATTTACCCTGCAGAGATCTGAGGACCAGGTAACCATAGTCCTCAGATTGGACAGATAGTCTAGCTAGCTGTCTGGATTTACCCTGCAGAGATCTGAGGACCAGGTAACCATAGTCCTCAGATTGGACAGATAGTCTAGCTAGCTGTCTGGATTTACCCTGCAGAGATCTGAGGACCAGGTAACCATAGTCCTCAGATTGGACAGATAGTCTAGCTAGCTGTCTGGATTTACCCTGCAGAGATCTGAGGACCAGGTAACCATAGTCCTCAGATTGGACAGATAGTCTAGCTAGCTGTCTGGATTTACCCTGCAGAGATCTGAGGACCAGGTAACCATAGTCCTCAGATTGGACAGATAGTCTAGCTAGCTGTCTGGATTTACCCTGCAGAGATCTGAGGACCAGGTAACCATAGTCCTCAGATTGGACAGATAGTCTAGCTAGCTGTCTGGATTTACCCTGCAGAGATCTGAGGACCAGGTAACCATAGTCCTCAAAAATCCGGCACAGGTTAGAGCGCCAACACAGAGACAGAGGACTGGGAAGGAGGTTAAAATGCCAACACAGAGAAAGAGGAAGGGGACGGACATTCGGCTGAAAAGACGGACATCTGTCTGAATAAGACGGACATTCTGCGGAATATCTGGCAGCAATGGAACAAAAACAACAAAAACGCATGGCTTAGAGGTGTATTACAGCCACCCTGTGAACTTGGTAACTTGTGTCTAGATAGACCAGGTTTAGTGCTGGGTGCCAGCCCTGTACCATACTTGTTTTGTGAATCTCTAAACCTTTTGTTATGTTTGCAAAAGAAGCTGTTAAAAAAAACACTTGACTTTTCACTCTTACAAATCATTGATTGTCATGTTATTGCCTCAGTTTTCAGTCATATTTCAAACGGGAATGTGACACTAATAATAACATTATATCTGATGTCTATTGCAAATGTGTCTATGAATCCCAAAAATATCAAGTTATCTTCAGTAATTAAGTAATAGTTTTCTGTATATCCATGGGTACTCTGCATCAAGAGCAGCATAATTTTAGAAAATGTAAGCAAATATAAGCTAAGCAGGGCTCACCTTGTAGCTTACATTTTTACTTTCTTCAAAATGTGTTGTGGACATTTCTTTTCACTGGCTCTTACCATTGCTTGTGGTGTTGACGTAGTATTGCCGCCCTTGTGGAGACATGTAGCATCTCCATTGAGGAGGCAGGGGGTCTCGGAGGTCCTCGACAGGGAGCTGACTTAGAGATGCTGTCCTCTGTCAAAACACACAAAGCAAGTTGGTGTCACTAACCTCAGACAGGTTTAGCTGCACATTGGACGTGAATTGAAACATCATTAGATCCCAGACAAAGATTTATTTCTAAAGGATCTCTGATAGTTGGAATAATTGCTGGAGATAAACAGATTTAAACTGAAGATTAGGTTTCACATGAGATGAAGACTACATGTGCAGCATTCAGCTTCAGTTCAATGAGGTTCTCCTTTCCTCAAGTATTTCACAATCGGCAACCAATGACATCATAGTGGAGCAGGCTGCGCTACCACCGCTGCCACACAAAGAACAACAAACTGCCTCTGAGCTCCTGAGCTCCAGAGGCAGAGTATGCACACACAGCATACAGCTGAGCAACACGAGAGTGCACACATCTGCTACTGATTAGCAGTAAAACAACAGACTGAGACCCCTGTTACACAATGGGGAGATACTGTTTGTAGACTTTATGAAACTCCATATCAGCAACAGTTTGGTTAGTGGGATCCACCTTGGTGGTGGCAAGTCTGACAAATCTCAGATTCAGCATGTATAGGCATATGCAACGTTAAATAATGCGCCATTCCAGATGGTTCACCTCCTAAAGCCAGAAACGCCCCTGGCAGAGAACACAAGGACCATCTAGGACTGAGAAGCGTCCACAACACTTTCAGCATGTCTGTGAGCTCTGGAGACGCTCTCAAGGTGTATGTGAGCTCTGCAGACTGAAAGATGACCTTTCAATTGAACCTGTATTAGTCATTCCAGCAGTCATTTGAGAATAATATAGATAAGAATAACAGTTTTTGTTTTGTCTAAGCGCTCTCAGGCAGACAAATTCCCACAAACCCACTGTACACTACCCAGGGCCAAACAGCAGACAGAGTAATCAACTGGTTAGAACTAGCCAAGTCAGCGACTAGTTAGTAGATGTGGGAATCTTCACTGGTCTTCCGATCTGATTCCATTATTAAATTATCCTGTCAACTATTTCAATCGATTCAATACCCCGTTGTGTCACAATGCTTCGCCTGCTCAATATTATTATATTTTGCTACACGGAAAACACTGTTCAAGCTGCTCCAAACAGCTATTGTAGTCCAACCTTTACTTCAGAGACAAACATGCGTCACTATGTTACACGTCATGTTCGCCTAGCTGCTATCGTGGCACAATCCTCTGCTCGCTTCTCTGCCTTTTGACTAAGATCAAGTGTAGTATCTGTTCTTGTCCCTTTAACATCTGATATCTCCTCTACCAAGCGACAACATATTAAATGATTTTTAGCAATGGGAGTTGAAAAAGGGGCTTGCTCCAGTCACGCCGCGCATTGCCCCGGTATTGCAGCATTGCCGGGAACAGAAATGGGGTGGCAGTACCTCAGTCAGTCAGTCTTAGTCCTTACCTAGGTACTGTCAGGGCCCTCATACTCTGCTTCTGACTGGCTAGTAGTCCTTACCTAGGTACTGTCAGGGCACGCCCTCATACTCTGCTTCTGACTGGCTAGTAGTCCTTACCTAGGTACTGTCAGGGCCCGCATACTCTGCTTCTGACTGGCTAGTAGTCCTTACCTAGGTACTGTCAGGGCCCTCATACTCTGCTTCTGACTGGCTAGTAGTCCTTACCTAGGTACTGTCAGGGTCTCATACTCTGCTTCTGACTGGCTAGTAGTCCTTACCTAGGTACTGTCAGGGCCCTCATACTCTGCTCCTGACTGGCTAGTAGTCCTTACCTAGGTACTGTCAGGGCACGCCCTCATACTCTGCTTCTGACTGGCTAGTAGTCCTTACCTAGGTACTGTCAGGACCCTCATACTCTGCTTCTGACTGGCTAGTAGTCCTTACCTAGGTACTGTCAGGACCCTCATACTCTGCTTCTGACTGGCTAGTAGTCCTTACCTAGGTACTGTCAGGGCCCTCATACTCTGCTTCTGACTGGCTAGTAGTCCTTACCTAGGTACTGTCAGGGCCTCATACTCTGCTCCTGACTGGCTAGTAGTCCTTACCTAGGTACTGTCAGGGCCCTCATACTCTGCTTCTGACTGGCTAGTAGTTCTTACCTAGGTACTGTCAGGGCCTCATACTCTGCTTCTGACTGGCTAGTAGTCCTTACCTAGGTACTGTCAGGGCCCTCATACTCTGCTTCTGACTGGCTAGTAGTCCTTACCTAGGTACTGTCAAGGCCCTCATACTCTGCTTCTGACTGGCTAGTAGTCCTTACCTAGGTACTGAGCATGTGCGACTCCCAACAAAGATGAAACAGAAGTGAGATGTCTCACTCTGTAGCTAACACAGAGGGTAAAAAGAGGAGCTGCAGCTATGTGCAGTACATCAAAAATATGTTTTTGAAAATGAAACCATGTAAAGCCCTTCTGATATAACCTCTAAATTAAATTATGAACCTGAAAATGAGCAGAATATGAGCGCTTTAATACACTTAAAATATAAATTGACATGTTTCAAAAATGAAATTCTTGTATCCGAAGGTTGATAAAACAGTCTCAGACCACTGGTTTTTACAGTGGTAGAATTCCTAATTCCTAATTTATGAACGTCTATAGGGTACTTGGACCCTTCCTTTAATCAAAGTTAACTTGGCTTTAACACTCTGGGCCCTGAGGCCATTTTTACAGTTTAATTTCCGTCTGGATTTATTTTATAAAAAAGCTTGTAAAACATCAACCCTGTTGTCTACAGTCAAGATATGAACATCATTTTTTTTAGGACAAACTGGGTTATTGGAATATTTGGGTTGCAGTGAGGTCACTTGCATGTTAAAAATGGAAGTAGGGCCTTAAAGATAAATAAATAAATAAATGAATCTTCCAGATATGTATTGATATCACAGACATATAAGTAAAACCTCTCTAAGCCATTTTCCATTCTAAAACACTTCTCATATGTCTTGGGAGTCACACTGTGAAGAAATAATCATTATAACTTATACAGTTGACAAAATACATGCATTTTTTCCAAAAAAGTCAAGACGTTTTGCTCTCATGATATTTACTTATGCCAATAATAACATAATAATGTCATATTTATTGATGTTACACCCACAGCAATGTTATACAAGCAAAAATGTGTCTAAATAGTGTACCATTTGGCCTTCCATAGAGTATATAGGCATTTTTGTCCCCTCTGGCCTTCCATACAAGAGGGGTGCTTTTATCTCCCATATATGGGCATGTACTTCCTGAAACAATAGACGGGACAGACAGAGAGAGAGACGGAGGAGCGAGCCAGCGGCAGAAATGAGCCAAAACGCAATGAATTATGGACATAAAGTTGACCAATCTTGGATATAACAGTATGGATTTAAAGCCCAAAGAGGCTGAAGTTCCAGGCTGGATAGAAAACCCCCTGTAGAGGCTAGAAAGGCAGGGAAAAGACCGCCGTAAACCCGAAAACGTCAGGATTTAAACGAAACCGAAAGTGAGTAAATCGCTTGTATGGTTCAAAAGTTATTAAACTATGAATCAGAGGTACTTTTTTACTCGTGGGCGAGTGTCTCGGGCTCAGAGGGTTAAAAGGTTGTGACAGAAGAGGAGCTGTATATGTCAAATGTTTATAATGGTATTTTATCTTAAACAGACCCTCCCCCCACCCCCAAACATAGACAGAATATCTTATCATGGAAACAAATTACCTCACGTTCTCTCTATTTTAGTGGCATTGGCTCCCTGCCTGGAAGGATCATTTGTAAACGTCCCTTGGACAATGCCTCTAAATAAATAGTCAGTCTCGCTTTGAGGTCAGTCAGAGAGTAACAGCATAGTAAACCTTCACCTGGATCTGAACAGCCTCCTCTGAGACCTGCAGGAGGGACTCTGCCTCTTTGCAGACATTACAGGCAGTTCAAACCCAGGGTATTATTTAACTTCTAGGGAAAGCAATTTTGAGGGGTGGCACGAGTGTTGCAAATTTCAACACCAGCAACTTAATTAAAGATTTGAAGACGCGTAACGCTAAAGAGCACATTAATTTACGAAAGCTACGGGGGAAAAAAAGGACGAACTGCAGCAGCAAACTCTCGAAACTGCCTTCCAGCAACGAGATAAATTCCCCAAAGACAGCCAAAAAGCAACAACGATAACCAACAAAGTTTTGGAGTTTATTTTCCT
The DNA here is from genome assembly GCF_008692095.1 of Etheostoma spectabile. NCBI lineage: Eukaryota > Metazoa > Chordata > Actinopteri > Perciformes > Percidae > Etheostoma > Etheostoma spectabile. The sequence goes on from NC_045753.1 coordinate 76,284, forward strand.
GGATGACCAACCCGTCTGTCGTCGAAAATGTGGGATTTCGCTTCTTAATGGAGAAATGGAGCAAAGGTACTTTGTGCCAGGTCGTAAATATGTCTCAGAAACTGCGCTACCCAAATGACATATTAGGGAACACATTTCGTGTTTGCTGAAAGACGTGCATGCAATCAGCTTTACGACGGACATTTGAAGCTCTGTCGTGTGCCCCATGTCTTTGCTAAGTTAAACGTCACACTGGGTGGACAGAGAGTCAACATTTACCCCTCGAAGTGCAGTGCTGCACGCCAACGAGTTCCGAGGGTCACATACTGGCACAATAATTGCCAAAGCAATTGAGGGAGAAGAGACAATGCCAGAAAACCCCCATAAAGCCCCAAGTATGGAAGCACAGCAGCAGCAGCAGAAAGAGCAGCTTGAAAGGCCTGTTTGAGGAAACCCTGCGGGAGCATGATGAGGAACGTGGGGCGAGTAGCACAAGCACACAAGTTCAAATACAGACATATTTGACAGGGCCAACGGTCCCATGCTCAGACAGCCCATTCCAGTACTGGGGAGTCAACCAAATTCGGTTTCCCAACCTCGCTGTCACTGCTGCAAAGTTTCTCTGTGCTCCTTGTACCAGTGTTGAAAGTGAGAGACTGTTCAGTGCAGCGTCCAACACTGTTGATGCGAGAAGGAACAGACTAGGAGGAGAGAGGGCAGAAATGCTCATCTTCTGGAAGAAGAATTTGCCTTTGCTCTTGAAATTATGAGTAATACTAAATTGCTAAAATGCTACTGCAATGTGTAGCCTACTTGTTTTAAAGTTTTGTTTACTGTGTAGCTGTTGCTCTTTTGAGTTGCATTTTTTATGTTTACTTTATAGGTTGTTGTTCCACTATTGTTAAATACCGCACTATTTAAAGATTTAAATGTCTTTTTATTTTAGTACATAATGGCTGCCCTTCAAGTTTGTTTTTTAAGAAATCATTAAAACTGTTTACTAGTTAGTTTTGTACTGTTCTATTTAAAAATTGAAATACCTTTATTTTACAATGTTGTGGCCGCACTTTAATTTAAAAATATCTAATCTTATAGTTGCTGTTGCACTACTGTTTAATGATAATAATATCACAGTCATGCATGTGCAGTATGATCTTTTTTTTTTTTTTTTAAACACACTGGTATCGGTACTCGGTATTGGCCGATACCCATAGCACAAGTTTCGGTATTGGGAGGTAAAAAATGGTATCGGAACATCTCTAGCAACAACTGAGTCACAATCCCTCTGTCAGCTTTCAACAGGTTAGCAGCGTCAACACACATACACACGTTAATCATTAGATGCAACTGTCGCTGTCTGAGATCCCTTGATTGGTTGATTGGTGGGAGCTGTGTAGAGTGAGGGGGCCGGCGTTTCAACACGCTGGATTACTGGACACTACCAAGCTTTGCTGTCCTCACACAAGCCTGAGTGACTCAGCACCCCCTGACTGTGTGACTGTGTGCGTGTGTGTGTGTGCGCGCATGCGTGTGGTTTCAAGAGGTTCTTGAACATGACCCTGAGGATGTGGAAACCAGGATCCTTGTTGGGAAAAAAGATCTTTATACTGATTTGGTGACTGGGAAGGACTATAGTTTCATACTCCAGGTAAAATACCAAATACTGGCTTCTTGCAGGCTTTAAAGGTTGCAGTAAGAAACATGTCAGAACATCTGGAGAAACGTTGCCAATAACTCTCTAAATACAGTTGTTCAGTGCCACTCTATAGATTTTTAGCTCTGCTCGGGGTAATGAACCTATCTTGCAATTTATCGGCAAGTTTTGGCATGAAGTGGATTATGCTACAGGGTTGCTTTGAGAAGTTCCTGGATGTCTGAATAATTTTGACACATTTTTTGCGGTAACTATTTTGCCAAAGTGAAGCCAAGCAGACAGCAGCTGCCATTCTTCAAAGAGCTAGCCATTTTCCAACTCAAACCAATTAAAACTTAAATGTAATTTCTTTAAATCAATCTAAATTCAGCCCACAAAGCCTTATCCTAAACTATGTTGAAGACTTTCCATAGTGCTGAGCTAGCATTACAGAAACAGAGTAAACAGCTTTACCTTTAGCCAACAAATATGAATCCAAAATGCCTCTATATTCCTTCTCAAGGGAAATAGTGCTTACGCAGTAAGATACAATATTCTTTGAGTGGTAGTTTTAATTTCAGATAAAACTCCAAAGACAAAAAGAAGAGGCATTATAACCCCAACATAAAATGGTTGAACTCATCTTTCAGTAAGATGTTGAAAGTTAGTTCTTAGCAGTTTTAACTGATAAGGGTTAGGGTTAGGATTGATCATATTCTGTCAATGCCTGACATTAAACATTTCAAATGAGGCTGTAAGATAATCTTAGTGCAGACCTAATCATTTCTTCATTGCATTTATTACTTCCTAAAAAAATGGAGCTTGTCTGAGCTGTATGCTTGTCTACTGTTTTCTCCTTCATGCAGGCATGCACATAAACCAAACTCCAACGCCAGCTGTATACATACTGGAGCAGTGCTGTAAACAGCCACAAAGCCTTTCATGATGGGATGCAGACGGAGAGCGTGGGCAATCTCCAGTCTGGAGTTTCTGTTAGAATAGTAGTGAGGTACACAGTGTATGCCTGCCCGCTGCCTCTCCTCCCTCGCCATAGCAGCGGAGCTCGGGAACAGAGGTGTGACACGGAGGGGAAGTGTCTGTTTCCTATTATTTACTCCTAAATACATCACCTTTCCTTTCTGGGGCAAAACTATCATATGTGCACTATGGGGGAAGTGGACACACAAATGTTGATAATGCTGTCTGTGCAAGAAGAGACACATCTTCCCCATCAACACCGGACTCAACCATCTGCTGTTGCTGTGGATACAGATCTGAGGCAGCATGGACCTCTTCATGGAGTACTCGGAAAATAGGATTTTATTTCAAAAGTATTTGATTTGGAATACATGAAAGAAGTTAGACTTAAGGCTGTGACATACCAACCAGACAGCTGACCGTTGGTAGAAAAGGCCGTCGGACTGACCTCCCCCCACCCCCCAGCTGATTGGACAAACACGTCACGTGGGTCTGGATTCTTCAGAAATTCAAAACCAGACTGTCATGGTGGCTCGTTCAGAATCCGATCTCATATTTTACTAAAATAGTTCACCGAAACGTGTTTCTGAAGACATTTTAAGGCGAAAGAGGCCGAGCAGCTGCTGAATCTTCATCTCAGATCAAAGGTCAGTTTTAAAGATATTCCTCAGATTCTGAGAGACTCTAGTCACGCTCATCCCGGATTAGCTCTCCACCAATCAGATTGGTCATTGAGTCTGACTGCCAGCAGAGCCCGCCTTCCAACCAAGCATGTCAAGTCAGCCAAAATGAAGGCCACCCCCCCCCCCTCACCCACAGAACCCACTGACCAGACTCGAGTCACCGATGTTGCCAGACTGTTCCACTGTTATCAGACTGGTGTGTCACGGCCTGAAGACATCTCCAGAGACAACCTCACTGGTGACCCTGACTAGGTGTCCCATGCAGCGTCGACTCCAGTTTGGATACCAAACTTCCAAACAGTTTGGAACCAAGTTCCAAACTGTACATTTTTCTTTAAAGTGAGACTATGTACAGGCAGGGGTTCCGCTGCTTCAGTATTACGTGGTCTATGGAGGTCTCGTTGAAATCCCGTGGGACACAAGACAATTCTCAAAAGAGCGGGCGCTTTTCACTTTGCTGCAAGGAAGCGTGCAGAAAGTGAAGGCTCTACCAGTCAGCATGGTATAGTCAAAATGTATACACTAGTACAAATTCCTACAGGTGTGCTTTCTGCCCTATCTGTACGATCCAGCCCTAGTTCATTAAGATCTCACACATCCAGGCGATGTAGCTCTGCTTGTTTTACCAATGTGTGACCTCCAAGGCACACTGGAGCAGTTCACAGCTGGGTGTGAAGCAGCTGGAATGAGTCTGAGGCCAGGGGGCTCTGCCAGGAACGGTGCATTGCTCCCTTCACATGAGGATCTGAGTTGGTCTGGTTCCAGTTATGTTAATGGAGCATCAGACTCAAAGGCAGATGGGTTCAATAAGGTTGGCATTAGTGCAGGACTTCTACTGGACTATCATGGTGGAAACGGGAGCTAAACCGCGCAGGCAAAGTTAACCACTCCAAACCTTAACAAACAGAATGAAATCTTTGATACAAGAAACACAGTGGGCTTCTTGTATCAATGGATGTCTGAGCTTACCCTTAAGTTGTCATGCTTTAAAAAAAAAGCACTTGTCAGATTGTGAAGCAGTGTCTCAACTCCCGCCTCCCATTCTCGCAAACATTGGAATTGGAAAAGAGTGACTGCAATTTCTATAATGTTCAAAACCAACAATCCAACAAGCACACCTACTTTACTCAGCCATTGCAGTGTAGTGGTGAGACCACCAAGACCCGGCAAAATAAGCAGTGGATAACAGATGGATGGGTGACATCAACCCTCTAAATGTGCCCCAATTGTATAAATCCAAATGCTTGTTTTAACATCTAAACGTGGGCTGTTGCTAATCTGCGTCCTAAACTCCAGCACCTGCCTTCTTCTCTGACATGACCACATGACATCTCGACATGCCCTTAACTTCATCAAACCACACACCAAAGACTCAATAATAGCACCCATGCCATGTGGCCATCTTCAAATCGGTTTGAGTCAACTTTATTATGAAAGAAAACAGTCAAACTTCTCTGATGTCAGCTGGTTAAATGTGAATATTTTCTAGATTCCTCTCTCCTCTGAGACAGTAAACTGAATATCTTTGAGTTGAGGACAAAACAAGACCTTTGAGGACGTCATATTTGGCTTTTTGGGAAACACTGATCCATCTTTTAGAGACAGAACAACTAATCCATTTACATCCAGAACATAATCAACACATGCAACCCTACTGCAAAGTTCTTTAATTCACAGGAAGTCCTCAGCCTACATGGCTGATCCAGACTAAGGGCAAAAACTGATCCATCATTTTTGCACCTCTAAACCACATTTTAGTCCAGTGATCCCAGCAAGTAAAGATTTACAGAGCACATGGAGGAATATTTCACTAGATTTTGGCCAACGTCCATCGGCATGAGGGGGAAAAAAACTGGAAAAGTAACTCTTATTACTCTTAAACTGAGCTCATGTTTTTCATGCTATAACTCCAAATAGCTACACTGGTGTAGACTAAAACCAAAGAGATTAAGGTTTCAAATAGTTCTCTCTGTCACAATTACCTGAAGTTGATACCAAATGTCCCTTATTATACTCATTCTACTAACTTTAAAGGTTTCTTACTGCCACACACCACCAGTCTTTTTAAAGGAGTATTACATCTACTACAGCCCGTTATGACAACTTGGCTGCTGGATGTGTGAAAACCTCAAACCGATTCTTCAGTGCTGAAACTAACACACTGGGCCTACCAGAGGTACCAGAAGTTTTGGTGTGATGTCAGCACACGAGGGTTGGTGTGCAGGAGAAGAACCTGGCTGTGTGCTATAACCCCATTCCACTACAGGGGTTACCCAATACATGATGCTATAATAATAATAATAATACAAATTATAATAATAACAACAATAATGAGAATGTGAGCCTAACATTAAAATGAGAGGAATTGACTTTGACTTGACCTCTTCAAAGTCACACTTTATTGTATAGGGCGTGGCAACCTGCACTCAACATCAAGTCAAGTAGAACTTTATTTGTCCCCTAAGCGCCAATTGGTTTCGCAGCAGTGACAAGTACACACAATGAATACAAATGTAACAATAAATAGCAAAAATGTGAGAACACAAAAACAACATATTCATCATGCGTGGCTGTGGTCTTGCTGATATGACCTGATCCTATTTGAGTTCAGCAGTGAGATGGCTGAGGGATGAAGGAGAGTTTGTATCTGTTGGTTGTGAAGCGCAAACCAGAAGACAGGGGGGGGGTGCTGTCACACAGAATGGATTCATCTTTCTTTGTTATACTAATCAGACAGACGTTTCTGTTGAGTACCTGTGATATTGCTACAGACTTTGATTACCTTTGTTATTGCATTTGTTTTGCATTGGTTTTAGATTGAGAATGCATACCAGTAGATAAAAGAAAAAGGTAAAAAAATGACTTGATAAAAGATCTATTAAACAAAGTCATCAGGGACCACTCAACCTCAAACTTTGCCAGCTTCCTCGGACAGAAATATATAACATGAGTCTTCCACATGAAGGCGTCAGGGGAAGGGCCCCTTTAGATGGCCCCTGGCAGGCCCAGCTGCAACGCTTCTATTATTATTATTACATGTTAACTGCCCATGTTGATATTTCAACACTTGTGGGGGAGTCCTGATTTGTTACGGAAATGTCATTTTCAGCCTCAGAGTAACCAGAGTGTGGAACTGCCTCCGACAGGTCGTTGACGTGCGAGTCACAAATGGATTCCACTGGTTTTACTATGGGCCACCAACATGGCACCAGCAGCTGACACAAAGTCTTATGAGAAGCTCTACAGTATCTGTTTGTATGGTAACCAGGGCTGCAACCAGTGCTTTTCAGTAAATCAGTAAAGTTTTGGTATATGCATTATTATATGGAATAATTCATATTTCTGCGGCATCTTTGGGAATAAAGTGCAAACATCTTTATCAGAAAATGTTTTTTTATGTTAAGGGAAGGAATGTTGGTTGATTGCTTTAGATTTTCTTGCCAAGTATCTTGCCATAAAAATCAAGTATCGGCCGATATTTGTCTGTCAAATCTAAGACTCCAGCCAGCAGCCAATCAGCTTAGCCCAAAGAGTGGGAAACGGCTCGCTGACGGGACCAGGGCTGTCGACCCAGGACTGAATTCTTCCTCAGACCGGTTCAGATGTGGAGGAGGTGAAACTGGACCATCTGCAGAGTCCAGTTTCTCCCTACCTGAGATAAGTCGACCAACATCAGATAAGCATGTTGTTGTTGCTTCATACCGCCTTAAAGGCTGAGCCTTTATCTAGCTGGGCATTACTTCCCTAAAGCCAGGTCACAGTCTGAGTTCATGTTCATCTTTCCAAGGCTGCAACAAACCCCAGAGCGCCAGGCAGACTCATAATGGGTTTTGACAGTGATATAAATATTAATTCTTTCTTCACCCACTCAATCACAAACTCAAAGAGCCACACAAGTAAGAAAGTGGTTAGAACAGCTGAAGTCTCTGAGAGAGGGTGGGAGGGAGGGGCTGAGAGGGAGAGAGAGAAAGCTAGAGAGAGAGAGAGAGAGAGAGAGAGAGAGAGAGAGAGAGAGGGAGAGAGCGAGAGAGTGGACTAGAGGATTTCACTGAGGAATGTGTGGAATGAGGAAGTGTGCAGCCGCCCAGCGGACAGTCAAGGTTCCAGTTAATGGGATGAGCACAGCACGGGAAAACCATTTATTAATACTGTCAATGATGTCTTTATCCTAGTGTGTGTGTGTGTGCGTGCGTGCGCGTGTGTGTGTGTGTGTGTGCGTATCTACAATTATATCATAATTATCCTGTTTACGTATTATTACATCAGATGTATGTTGTTTATATGTTGCTTATGCTTTGGCAACACAGATGGAGTTTTATCATGCCAATAAAAGCAAACTGAAATTGAAATTGAGAGAGAGAGGGAGGGAGAGAGCGAGAGAGAGAGAGAGAGAGAGAGAGAGAGAGAGAGAGAGAGAGAATAGAAAATAAAGAGCGAGTTAAGTCATTAAGGCTAAGTGACAGCCAGCTCCACTGAGACTTGTGTTAAGTTCACATCAGAAGCAGGCCTACAGGTGTCAGGGTAGAAGTTGGACTCTGTTCTTACCTCCAGGACGTGCACGTAGCTGGAGGGGAACCATCCTCGGACTCCATCCCTCTCTCCCTCCCACCAGCCTCCGGGCAGAGCCTGGACCACCCTGAGGATGTCCCCGGCCTGGAAGCTCAGTCCCTGCCGGTGCTGCTCGCCGCTGAACGGGTACAAACTTTTACAGAACGAGCCCGACATGGCGCCCTGAGTGCCGCTGAACATCTGCTGCTGGGGGGCAGATAGAATGGGTATGCTGCTCGGTGTCCTCCCCCCGTTCCGCTGCTCCAGCCTGCTTGGCTTGGCTCGGCTCGGCTCGGCTCGACACTGCACGGCAGCTCCGTCTATAAAGGATACAGACCAACGTCTACACTCTTTCCTCTGTTCAGTGTCAAGCCGCTCAAAGGGAGACGTGGCCACCGGAAGTTCAACAAATCCGACTTCAAAATTAAAGCACAACGTGTTAAAATTACAAGGAAGTGACAAGCTATCTTGCAAGCTCTCTCCATGGCAACCAAGCAAACTCAGTCTGCCAGGAAAATGCAGTTGAAAGCTTGGGAAATGAGTAAGTGGGCCTTTAGTTAAGTAGTTAAAATAATCATGAAACCGACAGCTCCCATCCTCCTACCCTGCCTATGTTTTATTCTGCTGTATGTCGTTTGGGTTTTTAAGTTTTAGTTTGAAAGGTTTCAGCAGACATCTAGTCTGTAATTGATGAGGACCTGTCTCCCCTCCAGCTCGTTTACTCCTCACTCACTCATTTGATATGATCCTGGTCTAAGGCAGACACCCTTGTCCATTTTATAAATCATGATTCATTGTAATACTTAATTCATCATTCTGGTGATTTCATCCTTATTTATTTCCTTAGTTTATTATAAGGTCTATATAAAAGAGACTTCAGATACAGTATTAGGGACCACTAAGGTCTATCTAAAAGAGACTTCAGATACAGTATTAGGGACCACTAAGGTCTATCTAAAAGAGACTTCAGATACAGTATTAGGGGACCACTAAGGTCTATATAAAAGAGACTTCAGATACAGTATTAGGGACCACTAAGGTCTATATAAAAGAGACTTCAGATACAGTATTAGGGGACCACTAAGGTCTATATAAAAGAGACTTCAGATCCAGTATTAGGGACCACTAAGGTCTATCTAAAAGAGACTTCAGATACAGTATTAGGGGACCACTAAGGTCTATATAAAAGAGACTTCAGATACAGTATTAGGGACCACTAAGGTCTATATAAAAGAGACTTCAGATACAGTATTAGGGGACCACTAAGGTCTATATAAAAGAGACTTCAGATACAGTATTAGGGACCACTTAGGTCTATATAAAAGAGACTTCAGATACAGTATTAGGGACCACTAAGGTCTATATAAAGAGACTTCAGATACAGTATTAGGGGACCACTAAGGTCTATATAAAGAGACTTCAGATACAGTATTAGGGGACCACTAAGGTCTATATAAAGAGACTTCAGATCCAGTATTAGGGACCACTAAGGTCTATATAAAGAGACTTCAGATACAGTATTAGGGACCACTAAGGTCTATATAAAAGAGACTTCAGATACAGTATTATGGACCACTAAGGTCTATATAAAGAGACTTCATCTCATCACGCCTGGATTATTGCAATAGCCTTTTCACCTGTTTAACTCAAAAATCTATTGATCGACTCCAGACTGTCCAGAACTCAGCTGCCAGGCTTTTAACCAGAAAAAAGAAATATGATCACATTACTCCTGTTTTAGCTTCATTGCACTGGCTCCCAGTATGTTTTAGAATTGACTTTAAAATTCTATTGATCACTTTTAAAGCTCTTCATGGCCTTTCGCCTTGTTATATCTCTGACCTTTTAGTACCATATAGACCAGCACGCACCTTGAGATCCTCGGGCAGAGGTCTGCTATCTGTTCCAGAGTCTCGAATGAAAACTAAAGGGGACAGAGCGTTTGCTGTCAGGGCCCCGAGGCTCTGGAACAGCCTGCCCGAGGAAATCAGGTCAGCTGAGTCAGTGAACTCTTTTAAGTCGCTTCTTAAAACATACTTTTATAGGAGAGCCTTTCCCGATCTTATTTGACTTTATTTTTACCCCTCTTATTTTCATTGTATTTTACAAATTTTATATTTAACTGTATTTCAGTCTTTTAATGTTCTTATGCTTTTGTATTTGTTGAACTTGTTAAAGCACTTTGTAACTTGTTTTTGAAAAGTGCTCTACAAATAAAGATTATTATTATTATTACTTCAGATACAGTATTAGGGACCACTAAGGTCTATATAAAAGAGACTTCAGATACAGTATTAGGGACCACTAAGGTCTATATAAAAGAGACTTCAGATACAGTATTAGGGACCACTAAGGTCTATATAAAAGAGACTTCAGATACAGTATTAGGGACCACTAAGGTCTATATAAAAGAGACTTCAGATACAGTATTAGGGGACCACTAAGGTCTATATAAAAGAGACTTCAGATAGATTAGATTAGATTAGATTATACTTTATTTATACAGTATACAGTATTATTTATACAGATACAGTATTAGGGGACCACTAAGGTCTATATAAAAGAGACTTCAGATACAGTATTAGGGACCACTAAGGTCTATATAAAAGAGACTTCAGATACAGTAATAGGGACCACTAAGGTCTATATAAAAGAGACTTCAGATACAGTATTAGGGGCCCACTAAGGTCTATATAAAAGAGATTTCAGATACAGTATTAGGGACCACTAAGGTCTATATAAAAGAGACTTCAGATACAGTATTAGGGACCACTAAGGTCTATATAAAAGAGACTTCAGATACAGTATTAGGGACCACTAAGGTCTATATAAAAGAGACTTCAGATACAGTATTAGGGACCACTAAGGTCTATATAAAAGAGACTTCAGATACAGTATTAGGGACCACTAAGGTCTATATAAAAGAGACTTCAGATACAGTATTAGGGGACCACTAAGGTCTATATAAAAGAGACTTCAGATAGATTAGATTAGATTAGATTATACTTTATTTATACAGTATACAGTATTATTTATACAGATACAGTATTAGGGGACCACTAAGGTCTTATAAAAGAGACTTCAGATACAGTATTAGGGACCACTAAGGTCTATATAAAAGAGACTTCAGATACAGTAATAGGGACCACTAAGGTCTATATAAAAGAGACTTCAGATACAGTATTAGGGGCCACTAAGGTCTATATAAAAGAGATTTCAGATACAGTATTAGGGACCACTAAGGTCTAATAAAGAGACTTCAGATACAGTATTAGGGACCACTAAGGTCTATAAAAGAGACTTCAGATACAGTATTAGGGACCACTAAGGTCTATATAAAAGAGACTTCAGATACAGTATTAGGGACCACTAAGGTCTATATAAAAGAGACTTCAGATCCAGTATTAGGGACCACTAAGGTCTATATAAAGAGACTTCAGATACAGTATTAGGGACCATAAGGTCTATATAAAGAGACTTCAGATACAGTATTAGGGACCACTAAGGTCTATATAAAGAGACTTCAGATACAGTATTAGGACCACTAAGGTCTATATAAAAGAGACTTCAGATACAGTATTAGGGACCACTAAGGTCTATATAAAGAGACTTCAGTACTATTAGGGGACCATTGAGGCCTATATAAAAGAGTCTTCAGATACATTATAAGGGGACCAAATATAAATAATGTCATGCTACTATATCATGGTACCTGTACTGTGGCTGTAATTAAGCTCCTAAATACTGATTCTATATGTTCCTTCTTTTGACCTGGAATCAATACATCCTGAAATAAACCAAAAAGAAGTCACTCAACGTTGCTGTTTTACATCCTGAACCACAAGGTGGAGCTATCGACTTGCATGGGAGACATGGACATGAACTGTCCACAGTAGTCAATGACAATCAACTCACCAAAAAATACCCGCTGTATAGAAACAGAATGTATAAACTGTGTACGCTCTCTTCCTCGTCTCTTATGTTCCATGGCATACTGGCACAATCTCACCTGCACTGCTGTTCTATTTGTTTAATATCTGTATTTTTGCACTGTTACATTTGCAGACACTGCATGCAGATTATGTACTTAGTTAGCCCAAAGTAGTATGGATGGCGCTAACGTTAGAACATAGTAGTATGGATGGCGCTAACGTTAGTCCAGAGTAGTATGGATGGCGCTAACGTTAGAACATAGTAGTATGGATGGCGCTAACGTTAGTCCAGAGTAGTATGGATGGCGCTAACGTTAGTCCAGAGTAGTATGGATGGCGCTAACGTTAGTCCAGAGTAGTATGGATGGCGCTAACGTTAGCCCAGAGTAGTATGGATGGCGCTAATGTTAGCCCATAGTAGTATGGATGGCGCTACCGTTAGCCCAAAGTAGTATGGATGGCGCTAACGTTAGAACATAGTAGTATGGATGGCGCTAACGTTAGCCCAGAGTAGTATGGATGGCGCTAACGTTAGCCCAGAGTAGTATGGATGGCGCTAACGTTAGTCCAGAGTAGTATGGATGGCGCTAACGTTAGTCCAGAGTAGTATGGATGGCGCTAACGTTAGTCCAGAGTAGTATGGATGGCGCTAACGTTAGCCCAGAGTAGTATGGATGGCGCTAACGTTAGTCCAGAGTAGTATGGATGGCGCTAACGTTAGCCCAGAGTAGTATGGATGGCGCTAACGTTAGCCCAGAGTAGTATGGGTGGCGCTAACGTTAGCCCAGAGTAGTAGGATGGCGACATGATTAAAAATGAAGAAAACAGAGATCCAAGACATTCCCATCATCCTCGGCCTTATTTGAGAGACAGTAGACATCAAGAAGGACTCCTGGCCAAAGTGCTGGGGAACTTTTTCATTAATGTCTGTTTAGTCATTCCTATTTAACCCTTTATTTTCTTTTCAGAAGCCATATTTGAGCATACACACACACACACGTAGACTCATTTAAACGTAATGAGGAAGATTAAAAATAGAAACTGGATCAATGAATTCTCACAGAATCACAACTGAAGTCATATCTTGCTAATGAGTCAGAATCTTATTAACCTGGAGTTTCTGTCATGATTTATCTATCATATAATCAAGAATATAATAAAACTAAAGGGAGACTTGGCATACAGCCCGATCCGGTTGGGGAGAGTTCTAGCCCGACCAGGCTCCTCTCTTTACCCTGTCTCTCCTAGTTATGCTGTAATAGTTTTAGACAGCTGGGGACTTCCTTTGATTCACTGAGCTCCTCTCTCCTCTTTCTTTCCATCTTTTCATTTATGTGCATCCATGTCCCAGAAATGCTTGTTACTAACCTAGCTCTGGGGAGTCACTCCCTGGAGTCCTTATGTTCTTTTTTCCCCAGCATGTTCCCTTGGATCAGAGAGGCTCCGAAAATCATTGTAGCAGCTGTCGCCATGGTCCCGCTACACGTTCTGCGATGCCATGTTCATCTGCTACGCTCTGCGGTGCCCTGCTACGTCCTGCTACATCCTGCTACGTCCTGCTACGTCCTGCTACGTCCTGCTACGTCCTGCTACGTCTTGCTACGTCCTGCTACGTCCTGCTACATCCTGCTACGTCCTGCTACATCCTGCTACGTCCTGCTACGTCCTGCTACGTCCTGCTACGTCCTGCTACGTCTTGCTACGTCCTGCTACGTCCTGCTGTGCCTAATGCCGCACAGTGCCCTGCTATGCCATGAACTACTACAAAGAACTGCTACAAAGTACTATTTTTTCTATTTTTGTTATTTCCACTAACCCCAACCGGCCCGTCAGACACCGCCTACCAAGAGCCTGGGTCTGTCCCAGGTTTCTGCCTAAAAGGAAGTTTTTCCTCTCCACTGTGGCCCTGTTGCTGCTCTGGAGGAAACTACTAGAACTGTTGGGTCCTTGTAAATTCTGGAATGCGGTCTAGACCTACTCTATCTGTAAATTATCTCGAGTTAACTCTTGTTATGAATTGATACTATAAATAAAATTGAATTGAATAATCATATATGTGATGTTTTAGGCCTATTGGCAGACATCCATTTAAAATGTAGCCATTGCCAAATAAACACTGTGTTCTCCATGTCCACTGAAGTTCCTCAGCGTCTCTCTAGTAACATTTGTGTGCTCCAGGTAGCTTTGCATAAAAAATGGCCATTCGCGAGGCTACTTTTACTTTTATATTATAAGTACATTTACAAGCCTGTACTTTGTTACTTTTACTTGAGTAAAGTAGTTTAATCAGTACTTCCACTTTTACCAGAGCATTCTTTTAACACGAGTATCTGTACTTCTAGTATGGAAAGTGAGTACTTTTGCCATCTCTGGTACCAGGACATCACATGCTCAAAGATGAAGGCCTGCCCTTCTGGGAGTGTCACTCTCTCTCAGCTGGTCCTACTACCATGGTAACAGGACATTTCATGCACCAAGATAACAGGACATCACATGCACCATAAAATGGGACATCTCGGGCACATGGTGTTTCCTGCATAGAGGATTTTTTGGCACCCCTCAAAAAAGGTTTGCTCTGAGCTCTGAAGTAACATCACCTGCACCAAAATGATTAAAGGGTTGACCTCTAGCTCACCCAGTAGGAGCGGCGCCCCATGTAGGCTGAGCCTGACCTGTGGCCATTTGCTGCGTCTCATCCCCCATCTCTCTCCCACCTTTCCTATCTATCCACTGGCACTTTCCAAAAAAAGGGGAAAAGCCCCATAAAAAATCTTGAAAACAAAAGAATTGAGAATAAAAAAGAGCAATGCAGATCCTGTCTAAATGTGTTTAAGAGAAATTTACCAAACAACTGTTGAACAAGCAGAACATAAACTTGAATATGAGTGTAAATCTCAGTTTTATCTCCAGAGTGGTTTTCCTGGTGATTTATTTAATTAATGACATTTTTTGAAGCAATTTTGTTCATTGGTGTTTTACTTACTCAATCGTAATATACATGTTTATTTATCAAATTGTCAGAAATAACTGATAAATGCATAGATTTCTGTCAAATAAGGTAACACAGACTCATTGCCTTTACTGTACACAGACCGATCATGCTTTCTGTTCTGCGTAGTTTCTTTTGATTGGCTAAGGGCTTCAGACGTTTTCAATGTGGCCTCCTTACGAGTCTCAGAAGGCCAACGTGAATGTCTTTCTGATCCTTAATGTCCCAGATGGCAACATCTCAGGGCTTATGAGTTAACGTCAAGTCAAGTTCAAGGTGTCTAAATAAAGGGCTGCTAAATAGAGTTTACACTGTCTATTATCTGCCAGAGATGCACTTTGATATCATTGATGGACAGCTGATGGCTTATTGCTCTTCACAGAGAATTAATTCATTCATAACATCCTACATTATTACATGCATCATCCATACAAGTAATATATTTCAATATGTTGATATGTAAACAGTCATCAAACATCCCTTAATATCCAATTATAGATTAGTCTAGAGTTTCATGCATATTGTCAAAATCTGTTGGATACTGGATGGTTAAGTAATTATTGCTTTATCTTGAGCAAAGTTAAAAGAACAAAAGTGACGGCAAGTTAAAAGGGATGGGAGTCAGTTGAGGTCCCTGTCCATAGACTGTGTGTGGGACAGGACTAAAGCAGACCACAACGCCCTCCAAAGTCACTGCTGACTACCTCAAGCTCTGGGTTTTCTTCCATGCATTACCTACACTTTACATACCACATACACAAACCAACAGCTCGTTTGAAACTTTAATAAAAAAAGGAGTTACGAGTGTTTTCAGTGTGGTACTAATTGTAATACTAGGCTACTTTTCATAGACTATACTATTGCCATGTTTTGGTGTGTTTGAGAAGTCACAGGTCTGACATGTAGCACTGAGCTACATTTGAAAATGAGACTGATTGAATTGAAATATATAATACATTGTACTAATGAATTTGTTACTAACAAAGTGAATGTCAAGACTCAAATGTTATTGTTTAAATGTTAGAAATATCTTTCTCTGTGTGTCTGTCTATGAACGTGCACATTCAGGGCCAATTAGCCTGGTTGGAGACGTATTATATTTATAGTTTTATATAAGCATCATAAAATATGTTGATGTTGAGATATATCAACGTGACAGATATTATGGGATGTTTTTTGTTTGCCAGAATGGGTCGTGTGTAAAATGTGTAACAAGAAGAGATTTGTATGCTTCCAGCAGGTTTTCAGTCATGTTCAAGATGACAGGAACTCAGTATACTGTATACCATAGACCGTTCAAGAAAATACAGTCTATGATATATACATATATAGACATGTAAGATACTGCTCAGCGGCCGGAAGTCAACTAACTGACCGTTGTCATAGTAACCGTAAACTACCAAAGAGCGCACGGTTCGCAGTGTAGAGGTAGAGAGAGAGAGGAAGATGTCGGACGGCGGCTCGGATGACTTCGATGATGAGCGCAGTAAAGTCGGGGTGAGATGATAGCATGTGAAGCTAGCGTTAGCTGCTAGCGCTAGCATGTGCTGACCTGTTGCGTGTGTTTGAGTGGAGCAGGGATATGAAGGAGACAGAAACGAAGCAGGAGAGAGACACGGAGTCGGGAAGGCTGTCCTGTCCAACGGAGACGTCTATCAGGGACAGTACGAGCACGGCAAGAGGCACGGACAGGTAACGTTAGGACGGTTAAAGCCCTATATATATATATATTATATATATATATATATATATATATCCTGCACTGTAGACTTTCTAAATGCGTCTGTGGTTGTCATAGTGACAACAGCTGTTGAAAACCGGAAGAGAACAGGCAGCTGTCCTCGAGAATATCTCCATTAAAAACGGTACCTATGTGGTCTTTGGAGTATTGTTTGAGGAAACTTTGCGTTTTGAACGTTGTTTGCTGCTACGGAAAAGCAAAGGAGAGAGAGTTGCTCTTCCGGTGACAGTCTAACGTTATCTCTATCTCTTTAACGTTTAAATATTAATATTGTATTTGATTTAGCCAGCCCTTCCTCCACAGCGCTGTAAATGAAAGTCAGTAGACTAACCCAGTGCACCATTACATCACATTGACTAATCGTGGGCATGTCATTAAATTAACTCATTGAAATCATGTGTACACATCATACAGAGTCTCAAACAGGATAGGAGGCAGCCAGTTTTCAACAGCTGTCGTCACTATGACAACCACAGACGCATTTAGCTGAAAGTCTCCAGGGAACAGGATTGCCTGTTAAACCAAAACACCGGTCCCACAGGGGCTGAGTGAAGGTCTACAGCAAATAGACCCTCACATGGAAGCTAATAATAGTAATACTATGTATATGTATATCCTATGTGCACTTTGAATTAAAGAAATGGTGTTAATGTTTCTAGATCCATATTCAGTCTGTGATGAAACAATTGTTCTATCATCGCCACCCAGGTTTCTGTTACGTTAAGTGTAAAATAACTGTCTGTTTCACTGTTTTGTCTAAAGGGGACATATCGCTTCAAGAATGGGGCAAGATATGTGGGAGACTATCACAAGAACATGAAACATGGACAGGGCACCTTCTACTATCCAGATGGCTCTAAATATGAAGGTGAAATATGAGTTCATCAGTGTGTGAGGTTTTCAGCTGACAAGGGTCCAGCTGGAGGTTCAGGAACTAACTCTCAGTGCTGTCCCTCTGGGTGCGTCAGGGTCATGGGTGGAGGACCTGAGACAGGGCCACGGGGTCTACACCTACCCCAACGGAGACACGTATGATGGAGAGTGGCTGCATCACATCAGGTGCACGATATCTATAGTTTGAAAAATCCAAGTGCATGTCACTGACGTGTTTTCAGTTCTGAATATTGCTGTGCCTTCTCCAGCCTGCCAGAGTTCTTTAAACTAAATTCAGTGATTCAATTCAATTTCCATTCAATTGTATTTATAGTGTCAAATCACAACAGCAGTTATCTCAGGACACTTTAGAGAGGTCTATACCATACTTTGTAT
This sequence comes from Etheostoma spectabile, assembly GCF_008692095.1. Lineage (NCBI taxonomy): Eukaryota > Metazoa > Chordata > Actinopteri > Perciformes > Percidae > Etheostoma > Etheostoma spectabile. The sequence continues at coordinate 94,036 of NC_045753.1, forward strand.
TTTACAAAGTGGTGATACAGTGATACAGCACAAGAATGGGATTTTTGCTGGAAATCAATGCTGGTGAAAATAGAAATATATTATTTTAGATATCTAGGAAGAATACATGTTGTTTTTTCATTATACAGCAGTATCTACTTACATATTAACAGTAATATATAATGAGCCTAGTTTCAACATAATTTTGACCTGCACATTTCTAAATCCATTCTAATTCGATACAGAAAATGGACATTTGAAACTGGCTGGTAACCTTGATGTGATTGCAGGCACGGCCAGGGCGTTTACCACTACCAGCAGACGGGCTCCCAGTACCGGGGCTCCTGGCTGAATGGCAAGATGGAGGCAGCTGGAGAGTACATCCACTCTAATGCCAGATACAAGGGCAACTTTGTCAACAATAATGTGAGTTCTACTTTAATGACTCAGCCTCTGCTTACTGACGACATGTGGGAGAAGGGTGTCGGGGGACGAGAACAGTTTGGTTCACTAATGCTCGGCAGGATCCATGCCTGTCAGGGTGGGCTGGAATAATACAGAATGAAAGTACTTCTCAATCTTTACTTAAAGGAAATAGTCTTGCCACATCTCTAAATTCAGTTTTTTTACATGCCGCCTGCATCAGAATGAAGCAGTAATGATTCAAAAGCTACAGTTTAGTACACCTTGGGATGCCATCATCCTGATGATCAGAGCGGTTGTAAACCCTCAGGTTAGGCAAACAATCATTATTAGCAACATTCCACATGTACTCCCTTTCCATTTGACCTCCTAATGACTGCTGCCACCTGCTGCGGTTCCCTGCTCTGATGGACTCATTGTCAGTACTGTTGGTGCTGTTAGTACGGCTAGAGAGACCAAGAGGGAATCCTAATTGTAATAAACCGTAGTTTGACTTTATATGATGGCTGTCGTAGTATCCTTGTGATCTGTCACATTTCCAAATGCTGTTGTACTATTAATTGTTTTAGAAATAATTGAAATTAATATAATTGTCTCTTTTAGTAAAATTTAAAAAAGAGTTTAATGTATTTTTTTTATAAACAAAAAAAAGTTGTGATTGAACCCCAGGACCCCATTTTTGGGTTTTATAAAATGTTTCCCCAGATATTTTAAAAACACAGGTACACGTTTTAAAAAAGTAAACCACGCCTCTCTATGATATAAACAACGGGATAACTGTCTTTTGCGTATGAATGTGAAAGGGGGATAAGTGCCAAACAACAACAATGATAATAAAAAATTAGTCAACCAAAATCATTACTATTTGGCAATTGAACAAAACCAACAATACCAGTCTGGCCTTAGCCCTTACAAATTTCCCTTGGGGTTTAAAACCAAATCTTTAACAATGATTCAAATTTTTCCAGCCTTCCCATTGTGATGTAAAGCAGATAGTTTCTCCAGTGGGACGTCTCTGCCATCCCTGTTTTTTGCAGCCTGCGGCCGGGAAGTATGGTTCGCATGGGTGGGGCAGCAGGGGGAAATCCCAAGGGCAGAGCAGGTGTTCCACAAAAAACCCCAGTTTTTTTCTTTGGAACACACCCATGATATGTTAATGCCATGATTGCCCCCAGGAAAAGTGGACAAAAAAACCCATGGAATCTCTTAATGAAGGGCAGCCAAAACGGACAAGGAGAGGGGTAAACTTTTAGAGAGACACGGGGGCCTACCTGGGCTCCAGGAGGGGGGAGCAGGGAGGTTTTGCTCTTCAGCTTCTTGCAGCCATCTTTGTTTCATTTTTCATTGTGGGTTCAGTCCCCCCTTCTTTTTGTCAGTGACCACATATTTGACTTTGACATGATGTGATGACCCTCCAGTAAAGTTGGTGGGGTGCCTGTGTGTCACCTTTAGAGAGCTGGGTTTTTCCAAACCACACGAAAAATACTCGTTAAAGTCCTGCGTAAAAAAGTTTACTTAAAGGGGTGTAATTTTCCCCGAAAAGTACTTAAAGTTCAAAGTAAAAAACCAAAGCAGAAAAACCCCCAAATTTTAAAAAGGAAAAACCCAAATTTACCCAATTGTTTTTTGACTATCATCTCAGCGGACTGTTGGGCCCTTATTGTTGAGGTTTTTTAATAAAACAAATTAAAAAAAACAAGTGGTTTGGTCAGGAATTTAAGTGGGAAAAGGGAAATGCTAAAAAACGTAACAAAACTGTCAAGAAGTGGGAGGAACTAAAATAATGTAATAAAGCGTCGATGATGTATGGAGGATAAAGTAATAGTAACTAAAATAATATAAATAAATCTGTCAGATTTATTATTTTATTTTTTTTATTTATTTTTCTTAAAGGGGGGGCAATAATTTAAAGAAAATTTTCACAAAGTAAATATGCCCAAATTGTAGCCTTAGGGTAATTTCCTCTGCAGACCCCCTGGCGGTTAAAGGTACACAAAAAATAATAAGGGGAACAAAACACTTACACTACACACTATACATATACACGGTTATAAGAGAACAAGGACAAAACAGTGACACGTCAGAAAAACTAACAAAAAGAATGGAGAACAAAGGACAGAGAGACAAAAAAAAAAAAAAAAAAAAAACACATTTACATATTAACAAACCCAATTTTTCAATGCCTGCAACCGTTTGCCTGCCCCTAAAACACCCCTTTTTACACGTTTTTTGGTTTTTTTTTTTTTTTTTTTTTTTTTTTTTTTTTTTTTTTCCGTTTTTTTTTTTTTTTTTTTTTCCCTTTTTTTTTTTTTTTTTTTTTTTTTTTTTTTTTTTTTTCCCCCTTTTTTTTTTTTTTTGTTTTTTGTTTTCCCCTTTTTCATGTTTTTTTTTTTGGGGCCCCCCCTTTAAACCCACCCTTTTTGCAGGCCCCATTAACCCCAAAATTGCACTGACCATAAACCACCCTTTTTGCATGACCCCTATAACCCCCCAATATTGCATAAAACCAAAAACCCCACCCTTTTTGCACGAAAAAATAAAAACTTTTTTACCATTTAAAACCCCCAAAAAATGTACGTTTGGGGGTTACCCACTTTTAAGGGCCCTAAAAAAAACGCTTCCAAATGATTTCCCCTACTTTTTTAAATACCCCCGATAAAACCCCGTTCGGAAAAGGGGGTTCGAAAGCCTTGCTAAACCCCAAGGGGCCCTTTCCATATGCCCCGGACACGACACTTTTTTTTTAAAAAAAATAAAAGGGGGGGCCCCAAAACCCATGTAAATCTTATAGTTTAGACAGGCTGATTAAAAAATTTTGAAATTAAAAAAATTAAAAAAGTTTAATTTTTATCTAAATTTGGCATGGGATATAGAAGGTTTCTTGTCTAATATTTTAAAGCTTTTTTGTACATACTTTGAGGCCATAGCGGGACTGTATAGGCCAAAACCCTTTGGGATACAGTATCAATATGAGCCAGATCATAGCGGGGCGGAAAGTAAAGGGTGCTGATCTGTTAATGAGAACGAAATGCCTAAAATCCCTTTTAAACTTTTCTGTTTTTCCCAAATTTTTAACTGTTTTTTAAAGGACAAATTTTGGTTATCTTTCCCCAAATACTTAAAAACCCCAACATAATCAATTTAGTCCCCCAAGCGAACTTTTACAGCGGTCACGGTTTTTTAGGTTACTAAAAAATTTATCAGCTTTTTTAAAATTTGACACAGGGGGCTCATTCAGCCATTTTTGTAATATTAAAAATGAAGTAGGGGGGTAAATAAAAAAACTAGTAAATAAAATAACTAGAACTAAAGCTTTTTTGGGGTATAAGAAATAAATATTTCTCTGGATTAGCGGTAAAGTAGAAAGTGGCATGAACAGACTTAATTAGTACAAGTACTTCAATATTGGACTTAGTACAGTATATAAAAAATCTTATTTTAAATTTTACCACGCTTTCGATACAGTGAGGCCCTCAGGATTTTTGAAAAATAAAAGGAAATGAAAGTGCTTTCTTGCAAAAAAAAAAACCCGAATCTGTGTCAATTGTAAAGTATTTAGAGCATTTTATTCCCTACACAAATCTTGTGTACTCATTTTTTGCGGGCAAGCTGAGGGGGAAGGGGGGGGGAGTGGCCTCCACACTGTCCTTAAGGATTCCCAAGGTGTCACCGGCCTGCGCTTGGGACTCCGGCAAGACCCTTAGGTGCAGTTGATACACAAGTACAGACCCATATACCACACCCAAAAAATCCGTTTTAAGTCCTTTTTTGTTTTGGGGGATACATTCATTATGGCTGTGTTGGTGACTCTAGTGGAAAAGTTGCTTTAAAAACGAGGGACGAAACCTGGAGTTGGAATGGGTTTTCTTTTCTCAGGGAGGGGGGAAGGGTGTACAGAGAACTGAAAAATGTGACCCAAACCACAAACCTGCGTCTTCAACCTGTTTCAAAGCAAAAAACAGTGGTCCTAAATAGGAAAATAAATCTGTTAAGCAAAAAGTCTTCACTGTTTTCTTATGAATGTGGTTCATTGCTTCTCTAGTTTTTCTCAGAATGTATAAGTGTGCAGTGCACGTCCTTTCCTTTGTTTTCTCATAATGTGCTTCAGTGTGATAGGGGTAATTGTTCTGGGGGCTCTGCTTGGGTTTGTGAACCAGCTGGCTGAGAGATGTCTCTCTGTAGGGTGAGGGCTTCCTTACTGTGTTTTTTTGGTATTTATAAAACTTATATGCTCTCTTTTGAGTTTTGATAATTAATGGGTGGCATCCTAATTCTCCTCTGCGCTCATTATTTGGTGTTTTCTGTTGGACTCATTTGGAGAATGGATTTGCAAAATTCTGCATGCAGAGTCTCAATTGGGTGTCCCATTTAGTAAAGTCTTGGTTGGCAAGTGGACCAGACCTCACAACCATAAAGGGAAATCTATCAAATCTATGCTCTATTGTTTCAGCCACAGAGACATAACCTAAGAATCTGAAGGAGTAATGTGATATTTGTAACATTAATTTCTCTGCATGTAGGTAAAAAAATATCTCAATAGCCGGTCTTTTTTTTTTTTTTTACACCTTTTAACATCTTAATTTAGAACACACATAAAATGATTACAGTGACAAATGCAATGTTTGACAATTCAAGTAGAAATCTTAACAAACAGTCCACACCTCCTAAACAGAATACTTTTTATTTTAACAATAGGCCTATACATCCACTATAGGAAATAACAAGTAAGTGAATGATGACCAAAGTAAATCAAAAATAAATATTCATTACATTTATATAGCGTTTTATCATAGACACTCAAAGCGCTTCGGGGGGGACTACTCACTAAAACAACCAATGTGTAGCCCCCACCTGGATGGTGCATGGCAACCTCACGACTCAGCCCACATCAGCTTTGTAGAAAGGGAGGGGAATATGTTTTTAGTGGTGGGGGAAACAGGAGCACCCGGAGGAAACTCCACACAAGACCCAGGACCCCCGGTACCTTCTCTCTGTGAGGCCACAGTGCTGACCTTTGGGCCAAAATATGAATGTTGAAGTATCAAAATATAGAACATTAAAGAATACAAAGCCAAAAATGGAGAGAGAGAGAGAGAGGAGAGAGAGAGAGAGAGAGAGAGAGGAGCGAGAGAAGAGAGAAGGAGGAGAGAGAGGAGAGAGGAGAGAGAGAGAAACTTTAAGTTTTTGTAGTGCATTCTATTCATTCTGTTCTTTAACTGTCACAATAGGGGAGTTTTGGAGTGTCCGGTCTTTCTAACAATATTATTTTGAAGGATGCAGCTGGAAGTCATTGCTTTCATTATTGGTTACTTTTGAGGAGCAGTACAGAGTCCAGACTAAAAGACTGCCTGGCAGGCTACCATCCAAGTGGGTAAGGCGAAGCTCCCTATTAGGTTAAAAGGTGACTAGGAAAAAGTGACTAGAAAATGAGTTTTGTACCCAAACCTGGGCATGGATAAAACCATTCTCAACTTTTTGTTAAAAGTTCAAAGTAAAAGTTCAAAGTAATTAGCCTGTGCTGACAGTTTGGACTTACATTAGCTGTTTAAGTTGAATTACTAATGTTAACTAGCATGTTAGTTAGCCGTAATTAGCCTGTGCCTATGTTAATGTTAATTGAGATTTCTCTTGCACAGCTACCAGAAGACTTCCAACTTTCAGACAGGTTGCTCACGTCACATCTACGTCATCAAGCTCAGTTGGAGGCTGCGCAGTAACGCTCAGCTATCACCGGAAAAGAGCTTCTAATAGACTTCACTGGTCTCCGTCCAAAGCATAGACTGGTCCATTTCTTTAACTGTCTATGACATCATCATGTGCGGCGGTTGACAGGCCGGGTCCCCGGGAAACCCCACTAACACAGAACGTTTAGGGAACGTTAGGGAACGTTAGTTTTTTGGTTCTCTAAAGGTTCGTTCGAACCAAACCAAAAAAAGCTAACGTTTAGGGAACGTTCCCTCCTGGTTATAACGTTCTCTAAACGTTAAGAGAACCAACCAACGGTAACGTTCCCCTGCGGTTGCGCCGTACCTTCACACAACGTTCCCGTTTGGTTGTTTTTGGTTGTTCGGAGTTAGAAGTAGCATGGTTTGTCACTTGATTATTCACTCAAAAATGATTGACTTATAAATTTAAGAAAGCATAACATTTATTTAAGGCTGATATCAATTTAGCTTAAAATAGTACTTTTGTGCTTGACTTCGGTTTTTTAACTGTCTTCGTGAAACAACTTAAAAGAGGAATCTATCAATGGGACGATTTTCACAACTAAGATAATTCACTTCTTTATTCAGTTTGAAAACCTAACCGTTACAACCCCACACCAGTAGGGGGCCGCTGCTCTGAGCAGACCGATTCCCCCGTTAGAAGAAGAGAAAGCCACAGGACGGACCACGCGGCTCAGCTCACGGAGAGGTAAGCGAAATACTTTGCAGTTTAATGATGTTGTTGTTGTTGTAATGGGAGGGTTTGTGGTTTAACATTAAACTCTTTCCCTCGTATGGGTTTGTTATATTCCGGTTCTTGTTAGGTTGACCAAAAATAAAAGTTTGGCTGAAGTAAACAACTAACTTTAGTTAGTTTTTCAACGTCGTCCGCCATTGTGCTATGCTAGTCATGCAGTGAGCTGCTCAAGTCTTTCTTTTTTAGTAAACTATTTGTGCACAAACCATGTTCTCAATGCGAGTTTATGTGTGAGCCCCCAGGTGAGACTTGGAGTAAAGTTTCATGTTGTGTCGAGCCTTCTTAGTGTTTTAAAAAGGGTTTGATTTGATGCTATCATAGAAGGGCCCGTAGTAGCACTCCATTCAAAAGGGCGAGGCCAGAGTTGGGCTTTAAATGGATTGCTTAAATCTTTCCCTTTGTTTGCTGCTCGTGCACGACGTTTCTGCTTTTTGCATTGTAAGTTTTGTGTAATCATGTTAAAATGCTTTTGTTTATGTTACAATAAGATATCCGTTTTCGGTCTTTTTTTAATTAGTGTAGTACAGTACATAAATAAAGCCAAAATAATCAAAATCCTTAGTCCAGGTAGATAGGCAGCCATCTTGCAACGCACTTTAGCCAGTTATCGTCAAGCTGAGTGAAGGATACAGCAAGGGACGTAATGTGTTGCTACACAGCTGCAGTACTGGCTTTACACTATGCATTCTGTGGATGCTGTGTCTCCCCATTACAAAGTATTGGGTACAATGCAGAAATCTTGTCACGTTCAATGTTACATGACTGTATACATTTTAAATATTTTTGCAATCAGTACAAATTGTATGATTGTTATTCAGATGAATCCGGATGGAGACATTTGAGGAGAAGATGGATTATCTGCTCATGCTCTACAGGAGTCCATGTCACCTCGCTCTGCTCCAAATCCCAGCGTGCCATTTGCCCAACAGCAGCTGGGCCAAATATCCAGTTAAAAAATATGGCTGTGTACAGGTAACCTATTGCTGTCATATTTTGTAAATAAATAATTTTCTCTGTAGGAAACTGCTTTTCTTTTTTCTTTTTTTGCACTACTGGATCACAAATGTTCTCTTAACATAGATTCCTACGCCAAAGCTGTGGACCGGTGTCGGCGGCCTGAGGGACACCAGCATCCAGACAGAAGATGAAGCAAGTGTCCAAAAAAAGGCAGCGCCGACGCCCCAGGAGGTTCATGACAGATTCTTCAAGCGATGGTAAGACCTTTATTATAGACTACATTTTTTCACATATTTCAAATCACAGATTTTGCAATGGGTACACGCTATATGGTCTCTGTATTACAGATGAATCTGTTGCACGACCAGATAAACTGTCCAGGACGGAGCGTGCGTCTGGAAGCCCTGTCTGGAAGTTAAAATTTATGTATGCATTTATATAAAACAGTCATATTCTTAACATGGAAAACCAATGACAGTCAACATGGGCATATCATGGGATGTTCTAATGTTTGTCTCTTCCTGTCTTTTTTCAGCTCAGCAGATAACACTTCCTCCACCACCTGCATGTAAGTTGTTTAATATATATTTTGTCTGATATAAAAGAATAGGTTCATATTTTGTAATGGATGTGCAGGCAACCTATCAACTTCATCTTATAAAAAAATCATATAATTATTTTTATATGTATCAACGCCATGCAGGAAACCAGCTGGTTGCCCAGAGCGGATGAGTCTTTAGTGACCCTACCACGGACTGCCACTCATCTTGGGACACAGTTGAAGGTACAGTTGCTTTGATTTTGTATTTGCAAAGAAGTACAATTTAATGGCAAGGATCACTAGAGTAACACAACATTTTGTTGTTTAAACAGAAGAACTCACACAGAGGAGAGGTGGCTCAGACATGGAGATCAAAATGAGAGGTAAAACTCAGGTTGCTCACGTGTTTGTATGTATGTATGTATGGATGTATGTATGTGTGTATGGAGAGGAGGAACAATATGGAAATTAAGTGGCCATAGTTCTGCCCTAAGAAAACCACTATATAATTGCTAAAATCTAATATCTTAACTGAACTGATCTCTCTTACAAAATGAGATTGTACAAGCTCTACACTGTATGCATATTGTTACTATATGTTTACAGCAATTTTTCCGGTCAACCCTTCGGTGGTTGTACTGGAGGTGATGCCGTCCGCCGCATGCTGCTGATACAGTACAGCCTGCGGGGAAGAAAGACAAAGAAAGCCTTCCAGGACCTGGCTGTATGCAGGGTTATAACAGGCAGGTTTTATTTTATTCTTCACATTAGTATTAGCTTAGCTTGGCTGACAGAGGTTTTAATTTGACCTATAACTTTGCTTCATTTTGACTTCTACTCTAGCGGCCTGCCAGAAAAACTTTCCCCGCGTGACTGCTGCAGAAGCGAGGATTTGATTGGGGCAAGTTCTGAAGTTTGCCCCACACCACACGGTAAATTTAAGTTCTCTGCATTATGTTCATAAGAAAGTTCATCAAAAAAATGTGTAATGTGTTCATTCTTAGTATTACAGTCTAACTTTTGTTTATTCTTTATAGGCCAGCTGAGAAGGACTGAGCCATGGAGCCCCTTTTAACTTTTTTATTAATATTGTTTTAGTGACTTATTTTGCACACACTTTACAAACCCATCTTATGCATCTTGCACTACATTTTACACTACATCCTTATCTTTGTTGTTCTTTTCAGTTTTGGAATATTAAAGTTTTGAAATGCCATCAAGTTTGCCTGTTCATTCCTTCCTACTATATAACTTTTATGTATGTACGTGTGTATTTACAGTACTACATACACACATAGAGTATGGGGTTGTTTTAAAGGTTAGGGGGAAAAAGCTTTTCTAACGTTCTGGGAACGTTCCCTGAAGGTTTGTTTTGGTTGTAGGTTGGTTGTCTGCTGGTTTATGGAAGGTTTTCTTAACGTTCTGGGAACGTTCGTTTTTGGTTACAGCGAACGTTCCCCTAACGTTAAGAGACCGTTCCGTAACGTTCGCTGAGGGTTTGAAACGCTAAGGGAACGTTCCCCTAACGTCGCTAAAGGTTGCAACGTTAAGGGAACGTTCCCCTAACGTTCGCTAAAGGTTGCAACTTTTAGAGAACGTTAGGAGAACGTTCGAGAACGTTCGCGATAACCAAAAAACGAACGTTCCCGGAACGTTAAAAAACCTTCCAATTAACCAGCAGACAACCAAAACTACAACCAAAACAAACCTTCAGGGAACGTTCCCACAACCAAAACGAACGTTCCCAGAACGTTCTGGGAACCAAAAATTGTTAGCTGGTTAGGGGTCTCCTGTATACTCCGGTCGGTTGGTACACACACACACTCACACATCGGTTCATCCGAAGACAACATCGAGGATGGACGACTGTCCTCAACAAACGCCGCTGTTTACATTCGGCGTGATAGCGGACATTCAGTACGCAGATGTCGACGACGGGTACAATTTCGCCAGGACGAGGAGGCGGTACTACCGGAGCAGTCTGAAGCTGCTCAGAAACGCCCGGGAAAGTTGGTCGGACTCGGCTGTAAAACCAGAGTTTATCCTTCAGCTGGGGGACATTATCGACGGCTTCAACAAGGGCCAGGACGCCTCTGACCGCGCGCTACACACCGTGCTGCGGGAGTTCAGCTCCGGCCCTGCGGAGCTCCACCATGTGTGGGGCAACCACGAGTTTTATAACTTCAGCAGGAGCGCGCTGCTGCGTTCACGGCTCAACAGCAGCCCCCACCCTGGCGGCGGCAGCAGCAGCAGCAGCAGCCGGGGGTTTGGAGCCCAGGCTCCTGGCAGTGATATCTATGCCTACTCCTTCCGCCCGTACCCCGGCTTCACCTTCGTGGTGCTGGACGCCTATGATGTGAGCCTGCTGGGCAGACAGGAGTCCAGTGAGCAGTACAGTCAGGCGATGGATTTAATCAAACAGAACAACACCAACGAGGACCTCAACTGCCCCCCAGGTATGCTGACCTGTTACTAGTCACACTTTGATTTTTTTTACACAGACAAAAATAATAGATGGAAGTCAAACTGAGGTAATGCCAATGCGGCGGGGTTGGCTCCAAAAACAAGCCTGTTAGAAGTCTATGAGAAATCTGAAAGTAGGACCTCAGTCAGCAGTAAAGAATGATATTCTTTAAAAGGACACTCGTGGTGGTCTTTGACCGCCAGTCCATGAGCAGCCCTACCGGGGCAGTTTAATGGCACGTGCCTTGCTTAAGGGCGCTGGCAGTAGTTGTAGAGCGGAGACACTATTACTTGATTTCCCCCATCTAGTTTGTGGATGTAGACTTCAATTCACCCATGTAGGCAACATGTTTCATCACACTTTAGCCATTTAACAGACACCAAGGTGACTGATAGATATGATTTTCATATTTAGTGTTCCTATTTCAGTATCCGAGGGCCTGCAGCAGAGGTTTACAATGTTCAACGGGGGCTTCAGTAAGGAGCAGCTGGACTGGCTGGATTCGGTTCTGTCCTCGGCCGATGACAAACAGGAAAGAGTCACACTCGTGAGTAAGTTCAATCTGTCCCTTTATGAAGCGCATATTCGTCTGACTGGGGCTAGCTACTGTATATCAGTGCTGTACATTAATGCAGTCCCTTTAGCATTTATTTTTTTATTCCTGGCATCTTTTAAGTGGAGTTAGTCACACACACACACACACACAAACACACCACCACCAGCACACTTATTTCCTTTTTGAATGTGTTACATAGGGCTGAACCACTTGGGGAAAAATTACTAATTGAGATTATTCTGCCAGGTCTTGCAATTAGGATTTGATTTTAAAGTTTAGCTGAAGTTCAATATTCCCTGTGTAACAGATGAAACATGTCATGGAGCATTATTCAATTCAATTTTATTTATAGTATAAAATAATGAGTTATCTCAAGACACTTTACAGATAGAGCAGGTCTAGACCGCTCTATAATTTACAGATAGAGCAGGTCTAGACCACTCTATAATTTACAAATAGAGCAGGTCTAGACCGCTCTATAATTTACAGATAGAGCAGGTCTAGACCGCTCTATAATTTAAAAATAGAGCAGGTCTAGACCGCTCTATAATTTAAAAATAGAGCAGGTCTAGACCGCTCTATAATTTACAGATAGAGCAGATCTAGACCGCTCTATAATTTAAAAATAGAGCAGGTCTAGACCGCTCTATAATTTACAGATAGAGCAGGTCTAGACCACTCTATAATTTACAGATAGAGCAGGTCTAGACCACTCTATAATTTACAGATAGAGCAGGTCTAGACCGCATTTACTGCGACAGTGACGAGGAAAAACCTCCTTTTGAGGAAGAAACCTGGGACAGACCAAGGCTCTTGATAGGTGTAGTCTGACGGGGCCAGTTGGGGGGTGATGAATAGTGGCCATAACGGTCACAATAAATATGCAGGGCGTAGCAGTGTGTAGCAGGACATAGTCGTGACGTAGCCAGGCACTGCAATGCATAGCTGGACGTTGCAGGGCACTGCACTGCATAGAAGGGTGTATTAGGGCGCTTCGCAGGACCACGGCAACAGCTGCAACCATGATTTAGATGCCCAGGGGCGTAGCTCAAAAGCTAAAATTATAAAAATAACAAAACTATTCCTATGATAAAATATCGATACTTTCCTGTAAACTGACGTGTGTGATATGACTCAGTTCAACAGCAGCATCTACAGATTACACCGTCTACTGTCATGTTAAATAAAGTTATGCAAAATAAAATCCACTGAAAGTACGGCATTTCTGTTAACAATCTGTGATATTTAACATTATTACAGCATTTATCTTATGAAAAAACTGTAAATATAATAATGAGGAATACAAAATGTTAAACCAAATGTTACACCAAACATCCAACTAAATATTCACATTCCATTCACGATTAGCTGATTTTATTCTTTCAAATCTCCATTTCCATCTGCAACCATTCGTGGTTGAGCCGTAGTGTAGTAGCTGGACACGACGGCGGCTCTAGGGACGTCCCTCGAGGCGGTGGGCTTCACGCCGTTGGTTGAACAAAAGGAGCAACGTGGGAACCAAACCATGAATTTTAGAACAGTTTATGGATGAATTGAAAATGAAAGAATGAGTTGCAGTCTTCGTAATATATAGTGTATTATAATACAGAGCAGCTGTAAACGGGTGTGTTTCTGTGCAGGCCACCTTCCCGTGCACCCCCGCTCCACCGAACCCATGTCCCTGGCCTGGAACTACGAGCAGCTGCTGGCTGTTGTCCAATCCCACGGCAGCGTGGTGTGCTTCATGGCTGGACACGACCACGAAGGGGGCTACCACCAGGACACAGACACGGGAGTGCACCACGTGACATTCCAGGGCGTGATCGAGACTCCGCCTGACAGCAACGCCTTCGCCACCGTCTCGGTGTACAAGGACAGGATGGAGCTGAAAGGGAGAGGGAGGATTGCCGACCGATTGCTTCGGTTCCCATGCCTAAGGTCATAGGGCAACATGACACATGGTTTTAGAATATGTCGGGATTCAGAGAGCTATATTCTGGACTGGGTTATTAACAGGATGTTTTTTACATTCTCTAAGAAGTCTGGGAGTTTCCAACACGTCACTTTACAAGAAAGAAAGTCTCCCAGGCAGCCCATATTATAGGCTCACACTTTGGTTAAAGGAGCACTATATCTTCTCCTTCTTTTAGTTCTTTTAGAGGCCGAGGTGGGAATAGCACTGATAACTGGAGCAAATACAATACCTCAAATCAAGTGTGAAATTTATGTCATACACGGCTTTTCATTTAGAGGTTATGTGACAGAATTTGCATATCTATATATGCGTTTTAAGATGGAATTGATTCTTTATTGTAACTGCTGCCTTTTTGCACATATACTAACAGATTATCTTTTTCTGTTATTTCCTGAAAAATAAAATGTGCAATGTAGTGAGAAATGGGATGTGGCTGTGTGTTGCTAACTGTAACTGATACATTGTGAGAAGTCAAACAATTCAATAAATAATAAAACCATAGCATTTATTGTTATTCTTATACTGTATTTTCTATACAAGTGTTTGTAAGCTGCTGAAATCTGTTGCTGGAAATTCAATTTCCTGGCAATCATCCCAAATGATCAATAAAGAGAGTCTAAGCAGAAGGGGCATTTCTGTGTCATCTCTGGCTTCTTATGCTGCATTCAGGTTACATGGGAAAATGGTGGAGACAAGGCTTTTATCTCTTGTGTTTTTCACTTGAGGTTGGATTATGAAGCCTGTCTTTAACATCCCCTGGGCACGTTCTAGCGAGTCAGCTCTCTGCTGATAAATCAGTAGTCAGCCTGAAGGAAAACACTGAGCACAGCCAGACCACTACGATAAGGAGTACCAACATTTACCACAACGACTAAAGTAGTCTGCAGATCAGCTGATGGAGTTACCTCTGGGCATGTAGGGAGTTGTATAGCCGTCTGTCTCCATGACAACTGTGCAAACTCCATCTGCTGACGAAGAGTGTAAGATGCGGTTGAAAGCTCTGATTTAGCCTAAGTAAGTGGACCTTAAGGTTATTTTGTCAAACTACTATCTCAAAGGTCAAGAATGGACTTCCATGCTAAATCAATCCCATGTTTTATTTGTCATGGGAAATCATATTAAAAATACAATTTCAGTGGAATGTAATCAGTCAGTTCCTTCACTGAAAGTATTAAAAACAGTGAAGGGGATATATTTCTGTGTAAAATGGGGGGGGACAATAAGTCAACAGTGCGATGTAAATGAAATATGAAAGACTAATATGTGAAGCGCTTCACATATTAGTGCGACTCAAACATCAGTATCACGAGCACAGACTGTAAAAGATGAGGACAGACGACAACAATGTCGATGAAAGGAGCATACGCTCGCTGTGGGGAACTGAGCTACATTATAGACAGGATAGGACGTGGGGATAAGGCGAGATAAAGACGAAGATAGAATATGTACACAGTGTTTTGAAACATTAGTGAATTATGTCAAACGTCGTGATATCTGAATTTCCGACAAGTCATGAAAGCAGCAGCGGCACAGACGTGGCCCTGGTGCAGCGGCTGCGTTCAAGTGGCGCAGTGTCCCGTGTGGACTCTGTGGACTCGGCAGACACACGGGGCAGACACACGGGGCAGACACACGGGGCAGACACACGGGGCAGACTGGGGCAACTTTCACCCTGGCTGCAGCCTGAGCGGCGCCGCTGCCGGAATCACTCACACACACAACAATGGCGACTCCCGGTCCCGACAGCAGCTCCGCCAGCCTAGGAGCCACGTCGCACAGTTTCCACCAGCAGCAGCACACCCAGAGCAGCATGCAAGGTAGGGGACGGCGGCCTGCACCTATTCACTCAACAACACCCCGGAGCTGGTCTAGGGAGCTGGTCTAGGGAGCTGGTCTAGCGAGCTGATCTTAGGGAGCTGGTCTTAAGGAGCTGAACTAGGGAGATGGTCTAGGGAGCTGGTAGGACCATAGACCGGGTAGAACCAGGTAGCTAGTCGCTTCCCACAAGCAGAAAGAGCCATAAAGTCAAGAGAGACAGAATTATTAAAATCTTCCGGTCGGAAGTTTCAGACGACGATCAACGTTGTTGTCCATCATACTTTTTCTCTCTCTTTCTGTGAAATGTGAACAAGTTCAATGTTTGCTGTGTTCTGCTCATGCACATGTGATATTCAGACTTTGGATTGGTGCTATCAAGTTATCAAGTCCGTTTCAGATGCTTTATTGTTATCATACAATGTAACTTAGAGGGTTAAATAGTGACTAACATGTAGGCCACTTATCATTTCTCTTTATTAAATGCTGTTGACAAAAACTGGTCAGTAATCGGTCACTATATTATTACACTACATGTCATAGTTGACATCCATGAATATCCATGTCATACAAATAATACTTGGTAGGCTATAAACCTTGCATTAAATGCAATACAACGGTGTAATGTCGTTAGCTGGGTTTCAATCTATTCGCTTTATTTTGAAGGCTACACGTGTCGGTTTCCGCTAACGCTGTAGCTTTGTTTGGCTAGCAGCAGCTCTGTGTGCTCTCCTGAAGCTACACTGCTGCTAGCAGCTAGCAGCTAGCAGCTAGCAGGTCAGTAGTTTATCTGCTGCGGTGACACACCGTTTCACATGATTCTCATTAGACACTAATCAGAAATCCCACGTGTGTGGCTGCGTAGAGATACGTTCACTGAACCCCTACCGAGATTACTGGCAGCAGGCTGCTAACGGTCCAGTTCCCACCAAGGCCGGAAGGCTGCCATAGACAGATTCCAGTTTGATGGAGTTGTATGTTATTATAGTTGTTGTTGTTATTATTGTTATTATTATTATTGAGTTGTTATTATAGTCGTCATGTTTTAAACGTTGGTGATGTGGTTATTACGGTTGCCTGACATGACGAAGGTCCTCCTCCTTTATTATTATTAATTTTTTTTTAAATGCCTCTATCAACGTCTATATCTAGATATCTATCAATATCTCTAATAAAAATTTATTTCAAGATATCTATAGCTTGAAAATAGATATCTACTATTAAATTACGACTATCCCTAACTCCAGTTACAGATATCTACAACGTCTTTTCTCCTAGTCAAAACTTAATTTAAGATATCTGAAAAGGACCATATAGATATCTTGAATTGAGTTGAATTAAAAATATCTTGAACTGGAGTTATGACTAGTCAGTATCACATTGTAGATATCTCAAACTGGAATTACAGATATCTACAACTCAGTTGCGAATATCCGTAATTCACATAGTGGATATCTGCAACTGAATTGTAGATATCTGGAATGATAAACCACATACAAATGAATGGCAAACGTGATGTAATTTGTCCTAGGAAGAATGTCTTTGTGGATATCTGAAATGTTCTTTTTGACTAGGCAAAACTGAATTAAAGATATCTGCAGCACATATCCAGTCTAGCTTTTAAATGTTAAAATGGCTCGCCATACCAATCAGCAGAGACCGAGAGGTAGGAATATGTTAGGAGATAACATAGGCACATGCTAGCATGTTAGTTAGCAGTGATTAGCCTGTGCCTAACTAAATTGCTAGTTAACATTACCATAGGCACAGGCTAATCACTGCTAACTAACATGCTAGTTAACATTACCATAGGCACAGGCTAATCACTGCTAACTAACATGCTAGCATGTGCCTATGTTATATCCTAACATATTCCTACCTCTCCGTCTCTGCTGATTGGGAATGATTGAGATTTCTCTTGCACAGCTACCAGAAGACTTAAAACTTTTAGACAGGTTGCTACGTCACATCTACGTCTTCAAGCTCAGTTGGAGGCTGCGCAGTAACGCTCAGCATCACCGGGAAAGAGCTTCTAATAGACTTCACTGGTCTCCATCCAGAACAACGGGATCTGTTGGTCCACTTCTTTAACTGTCTGTCTTTTCTCAGTGGAGACATTTGATATTACATCACATTATTAATTGTTATTATTAGAGAATGCAGCTTTAAGGAGTCTCCCCCTGCTGGAGGTTAGAGAGAACGCAGCTTTAAGGAGTCTCCTCCTGCTGGAGGTTAGAGAGAATGCAGCTTTAAGGAGTCTCCTCCTGCTGGAGGTTAGAGAGAATGCAGCTTTAAGGAGTCTCCCCCTGCTGGAGGTTAGAGAGAATGCAGCTTTAAGGAGTCTCCCCCTGCTGGAGGTTAGAGAGAATGCAGCTTTAAGGAGTCTCCCCCTGCTGGAGGTTAGAGAGAATGCAGCTTTAAGATTTCTCCCCCTGCTGGAGGTTAGAGAGAATGCAGCTTTAAGGAGCTTCAGCTTTGGTTTCACTTTAAATTACAAACTTAACAAACCAATATGTGACATCACTGATGCAACATCCATTGTGTTTACCGTCTGTGATGCAGTCAAAGGCAGTATAGTGGTAAACCGCTTTACTCAACATACTGTGTGTGTGTGTGTGTGTGTGTGTGTGTGTGTGGTGTGTGTGTGTGTGTGTGTGTGTGTTGGGCTGGCTCGTAGAACAGTCAGCCTGGGCTGTGTCCCATATTGGATCATGTCATGTGTTGAGGTTAGCTGCTGGTTAACGGATACCATTTCCATTGATTGTTTGACCTTTAGCACATGTGTCCTAATAAGCAGTCATGTTTCCAGCGGTCAACAAATGCTTTGTATTTCTTACTCTGTGGCAGTTGTCTAGTGTCAAACGTTTGATCTAAACCTTACAGAAACCACCACCTGCTGGAGATGTCAGAATGAAACAGGTATTCACTCTTCTTTTACTGTCGGGTTATATGTGTTTGATCAGGATATCTCTTGGCAAAGGGATTCCTCTGTCTGTTTTGTTTCAAGAAGATTTCTTGGTATTGCTCACATCTTATTGGACAGCTCTGTATCAGTGGCATACCCTGATTGGATAAAGGAGGACAGAGAGACGGCTTCCGTTAGAAAAACTACAGAAGAGGATTCAAGACCATCAAAAAATGTCATCATGACTTTCTGACACTTGAATCAGAAAATGTTTAATGTTAACTTGCTTATCATCCTTTACTCAACAAAGGAGAGGAAATAAAACAAAAATGAAAGCATGTCAAACTTTAAATTATTTCAACTTTAACTAAGCTGCTGCTTACCTTTTCAACCCACTTCAGAAGCAATAATGAGGTATCGGTGCGCTGCATGCTCTGGGCTCTACCTCGCAGTGTTACTGCGGATCATGTGCACGCAGCTTCACAGGTGACAGACACTGTTGACTGGGCTTGAATTGAAATCAAGTGCTATTGTTCCCATTTTTGGGATCAATAAATATCTATCTATCGATCTCAGTGGAAGCCTTGGTAACTTTGACTTCTTGAGGGAACTGCTGAGGTTTTGGACAGGGGGTTCCAACATCAGTATCCTGCAGTATTGCAGTAACAACAACGCCAATAACTTGAATTAAAAAAAAAGCATTTGGATGATGATGAGTATCCTAGACAGCTAAAGGGACTGCTGCAGTATCTGAGTGTTGGGAACCTCTGACCTAGGCCTGCACGATCGATATAAAATCACGATTTTGATTCACCCTCTTCACGATTTAATTTTTAAATAACTTAGATTAAAAGTTAATAGTTTTTTTTATTCTCATTTAAATTTACGAGCCGACTGCATCACAAACTCTACTACTTTCTTCTGTGAGTTTTAAAATTAGACTTTATAAAAGGTTGGAATGCTCTCCCTTCTCTTCATTGGAGCCTCTATGATTACAGGCTTGTGGTGAACCATCTGCTCTAGGTGCCAAAAGAAATCTATGTTTGGTACTGCCAATTAGTTTTGTTATGTCATGGTCAAAAAAATTGTGTCAGAGATTGGTGATATCAATTCTAAGCAAAACAATCGTGATTCATATTTCCCCTGACTCTTGCAGGCCTAATCTGGGCACTTTGCTTGTGTTCGAAATGCAGTTTGTGCTTCGTCTGATCTCGAGAAGAGAGAGATAAACCAAAAGTCAGAGACTGGATCCCAAAATCCTCAGCAGTTTTCTCCTCACCATTCCCCCACTGAGCTTTTAGCCAATTATGTCCTGGGTCATATGAAAGTTCTGTGGCATGAATTTGTCAATTTTGCTTATTGCACACATGTAAAGGCTTGTTCTCTCAGGTCAGTTTTGAACCCACAGTGTGCTGTGCATGGATGGATTTCTCTCTTTGTCCTGCCAGGTAAACGTAAAGCTCTGAAGCTGAATTTCGCCAACCCTCCAGTGAAACCAGCCTCCAGGCTCCCGCTCCATCCACCGCCTTCCTCTTTCCAGAACCCTCACATGTGAGTAGAGACAGCATCTGACGGGTCAGTGCTGTGTGAGATCATAGATCAGCAGCAGGTCCTAGGTTTCTCACGTCGCTGAAAGTTATTATTCTAAAGTTAAACAGCTACAGCTGGCTCCCATTGCAGCAGCACAACTGTGTGTTAACAGGACGATATTAGATATTTCTATTACATATCTTTGTTAGTGGAAATAGAGAAGAAAAAAGATTGATATAAGAAAAGGTAGTTTGTTACTATAGTACATCGCCATTCATGAGCATCATCGGCAGCAATATCCACTGCTGCAGACTTATACATGTGTGGCCTGATGCCGGGTTGAAATGGTTTTTGGGGTGGTTGGAGGCTGTGATCCACAGCAGCTTCCCCCATGGACCAGTTTAAATTAGCTCCCTGCCAAAGTCCCCCCCCCCCCCATCAGAGTCCAGCCCAACGCCACTCCCTGGAACCTTTTAAATGGTTCACGTTCACAAAAGCTTGGGGCTACTGATAAAATATTTGTCATATCATGTTCCCCTCAGGGCTCTTTCTCTTCCTCCTCCTTCCTCTTCCTGTTTGAAACTGTACGTTCCCTCATCCCCCCTCTGTGCTCTGAGACGGGTTCCCCCTGCTGCTCATGGGAGAATGTTGCATCTCTGTAAATGATAGAGTGTGGTCTAGACCTGCTCCGTATGACAAGAGTCCGCAGATAACTGCAGCATAATCTGAGTCTACATAAATCAAATGGACTTGACTTGTGGCCCCCCCCCCCCCCCCCCAGAGAGCGTCTGCGGACACATAGTATTGAGTCGTCGGGGAAGCTGAAGATCTCTTCGGGGCAGCATTGTGACTTCACGGCGGAGGATCTGAGAGACCTTGGGGAGATTGGTCGTGGAGCATATGGCTCCGTCAACAAGATGGTCTACAAACCCACGGGCCAGATCATGGCTGTCAAGGTACACACACACCCCCCCCCCCCATCCAGAGCAACAGCTGTGCTATTTCCCTCAGTGCCGATTGACGTCTTGCACTAAGACCATCTGTGTGTGTGCTGTGTCTCCCAGAGGATTCGCTCCACTGTGGATGAGAAGGAGCAGAAGCAGCTGCTGATGGATCTGGACGTGGTCATGAGGAGCAGTGACTGTCCCTACATCGTTCAGTTCTACGGCGCTCTCTTCAGAGAGGTGGGAGGTCATGCAGCAGCAGCTCGCTGATAGGCAGGGAATGATCCCGTGCACATCTCCTCATCTTCTGGCTCTTTGTTTCAGGGTGACTGCTGGATCTGTATGGAACTCATGGCTACCTCATTAGACAAATTTTACAAATATGTCTATTGTGCATTGGATGATGTCATTCCGGAGGAAATACTTGGCAAAATAACATTAGCGGTGAGTAGGCGATTCACTTTGTCTTCAAAAATGTTGATCACATTGGAAACAGAAGTGATGTGTTTTATTGTGTCTCCAACAGACTGTTAAAGCACTGAACCACTTAAAAGAAAACTTGAAAATAATTCATAGAGGTAAGTACCAAAGACGTCACTTCTGACGTGCCTGCCGCCATAGTTGTGTCCCACACAGCATAGAGCTAGGCTACAGATACGCTACAATCAAAATGAGACAGAAAGAACGATATTGGTTGGGATCCATATTTATTACCTCCAAACTGTATTCTGTACCATAAAATCTGCAAAGCATCTGCCCCAATTAACTTTTTCCAACATTTATGTTTCTCCCAATTTCTTCCCACACACCTGAGATAGCCTAAAGGCTTTCAAGAGTACAATTCAATTGTATTTATTATATCAAATCATAAATGGAGTTTTTTAAGTAACCTTTACAGACCACACTCTATAATTTACAAAGACCCAACAATTCTCCCCCAATATTAAGCAGGGCATTGCAGGGCATTGCAGGGCAGAGCACGGGGTTGCAGGGCATGGCAGGGCGGAGCATGGGGTTGCAGGGTGGAGCAAGGGGTTGCAGAGCATAACAGGGTGGAGCAGGGGGTTGCAGGGCCTAGCAGGGTGGAGCATGGGGTTGCAGGGCGGAGCAGGGGGTTGCAGGGCATAGCAGGGTGGAGCAGGGGGTTGCAGGGCCTAGCAGGGTGGAGCATGGGGTTGCAGGGCGGAGCAGGGGGTTGCAGGGCATAGCATGTGGTTGCAGGGTGGAGCAGGGCATTGCAGGGCAGTGCAGGGGGTTGCAGGGCACAGCAGGGTGGAGCAGGGGGTTGCAGGGCAGAGCAAGGCATAGCAGGGGGTTGGAGGGCGGAGCAAGGCATAGCAGGGGGTTGGAGGGCGGAGCAAGGCATAGCAGGGTGGAGCAGGGGTTGGAGGGCGGAGCAAGGCATAGCAGGGGGTTGGAGGGCGAGCAAGGCATAGCAGGGGTTGGAGGGCGGAGCAAGGCATAGCAGGGTGGAGCAGGGGGTTGCAGGGTGGAGCAAGGCGGAGCAGGGCATACAAAAGCCTACCAACAGCCCTGTGACATCATGTGGTCCTTATGAATAGTTAACAGTCAACATTATGTCATTTTATTGGAACATTGAGTTAGAGCCATGTTGTTGAATTAAAACCTGATGTGATGGTCTTTTCTCTAAGCTACCTTTTAATATACAGTTGGTATTTAATGTCCATATATAAAAGATTTTCCAAACCTTGGATGCAGTTTGTTTCTCTTTCTTTCATTTCAGACATCAAACCTTCCAACATTCTCATGGACCGAGCGGGGAACATCAAGCTGTGTGACTTTGGCATCAGCGGTCAGCTGGTGGACTCTATTGCTAAGACCCGGGACGCCGGCTGCCGGCCTTACATGGCGGTAAGGACTGAAAGGGAATGACACCCATTCATCTCTTTGTGCACGTCATGGTGTATTACCGCTTCATTTAAATTACCAGGCCAGGTAGACAGATATAGACATGATACTGGTGTTAGGTGGTCTCGACTGCAACACTGCTGAATGCTCCCAGTCTGATGAACACTTGAGCTTCAGCAGATCTGAGGCTCTGACCTTTGACCTGCCCCATGGCAGGAGCAGCAGCATCTCAGTGGTTCTGATTAAATGATGTAATGTGTGTGTTGTGTGTGTGTGTGTGTGTGTGGTGGTGTGTGTGTTGTGTGTGTGTGTGTGTGTTGTGGTGTGTGTGTGGTGTGTGTGTGTGTGTGTGTGTGTGTGTGTGGTGTGTTTTCAGCCTGAGAGGATTGACCCCAGTGCGTCCAGACAAGGCTATGACGTGCGTTCTGACGTCTGGAGCCTGGGAATCACTCTGGTAAGACAGGGGGGCTCAGCTTTTACACTGTGTGTGTGTGTGTGTGTGTGAGATACTGTAATACACCAGGTGTTGTTGAGGTCAATGCGGAGTCCAGTGAAGTCTGCATGCACCTTTTATCCTAACATGGAGGAAGCTCATTAAAACCAACCACTCCTAAACACCATCTGAGAGCGAGGCTATAGGTGCTCCAGGTCCACTATTTGTTTTCATATTTTGGCAGGTTAGGACACACACAGGCTTGTTGTAAACAGGCTTTATCAGCTTTGGATGGCCAAAGAGAGGGATACTGTGGTCTGTCTGCTCTTGTAGACAACTGCTCCTTCCTTCTTCTGTACGCTGATTAGCATGAAGACCTTCTCTCTCTCTCTCTCTCTCTCTCTCTCTCTCTCTTTCTCTCGCATCTTTCTCTCTCTCTCTGTGTGTGTGTTGCAGTACGAGCTGGCCACAGGAAGGTTCCCGTACCCAAAGTGGAACAGCGTGTTTGATCAGCTGACTCAAGTGGTGAAAGGTGAGCCTCCGCAGCTCACCAGCTCCGAGGAACGCCAGTTCTCCCCCATGTTCATCAGCTGTGTCAACCTTTGGTAGGCGTATGCACACACACACACACACACACACACACATACTCTCATACACACACAGACACACACACTCATTGTGGAGCAGAGTGAACACGTGTCCCCCGTGCTGATGGACATTGTTTGTCTCTGTCTTTCTGTCCAGCCTTACCAAGGATGAATCCAAACGGCCAAAGTACAAGGAGCTTCTGGTAAGTTCTCTAGCTTTTACATGTGTGCTGAGTGTTACTGTCTGCTGCCCATGTGGAAGTGGATCAGTGTTCTACTTCACACATTGTCACCAGTTAAAGAAAGGGACACTTGAATGACACGTGTGTGTTTGTTAGTGTTACAAATCTGTTCAATCAATCAATCAATCAACATTTATTTATATAGCACTTTACAGCACCAGCAGGTGTCCAAAGTGCTTTACATCATCAAGAAAACAAACACAACATTCACGTGAAAATACAAACAAACAAAACAAACAAACAGACAAAGCATAAAAAACAGACAGATTAAGTAACCTATAATCATCAGAAAAAGAGTTGTTACACCACTACTGTGTATTAAAAGCCATTCTAAATAAATAAGTTTTGATTTAAAATGAACAACATCCGTTATAGTGCGAATGTCTGGCGGGAGCTTGTTCCAGAGTTTTGGGCCAGCAACAGCGAAAGCCCGATCGCCCCACTGCTTGTACCTCGACCTCGGGACTTCTAGAGTCCGTAGATTGGAAGACCGCAACAACCGATTTTGCCCACCCAAAGTTAAAAGCTCGGACAAATACTTTGGGGCAAGGCCATTTAGGGCTTTAAAAACAAACAATGCGATTTTAAAATCAATTCTAAAACGCACCGGAAGCCAGTGTAGAGTAAAAAGAACGGGAGTGATGTGTGCACTCCGAGAAGTATTTGTGAGAAAGCGAGCAGCGGCATTTTGCACAAGCTGCAGACGTGCGATGGATTTTTGATTTAGGCCACCATAAAGAGCGTTCCTGTACTGATGAGACGTTTGGGCCGTTAGAGCTGCCCTAACTGAATATTTTATAATATTTTAGTTCAATGGGTTGCTCATAGTGCAGTTCCCCTTTTGTCACTTTGTTGTTTTCTGGAGCCTTCAGCCTCCTAACCATAGTTATAGTGACCAGTGCTGCTTTATCAGCCCACAACATCACTGGCCATTTAAAATGAAGTAAGGGTCAATATATTCTGAAATAATGCTCGAAACCAGTGTTTATCTCAGGAGGAGTTTCCATCCCGTCAGCCTGAAGCTCAGTGTGTCTCTCTTCCAGAAACATCCCTTCATTCTGATGTATGAAGAGCGTTTTGTGGACGTCGCCAGTTACGTATGTCGTGTCCTGGATCAGATGCCCGCCTCGCCCATCTCGCCTATGTACGTGGACTGACGGAGTTAGGTTGTGTGCGTGTGCGAGAGTGTGAGGGTTACATAGCATCAGCTATTTATTCACACGTTCCAAAGAACAAAGGTTGCCCGGTGCAATGACATGAATATTGTTAAGCAAACCTCAGTCAATTGTCAAATATCGTCAGCCAGGAAGAGTGTGTGTGTGTGTGTCTGTGTGTGTGTCTGTGTGTGTCTGTCTGTGTGTCTGTGTGTGTCTGTTTTCAGATGTTCAGCTCAGTCTCTTAAACCGAGTGACACTACATCAGGTACACATGGTTCCATGCTTCATTGCCTGATGTGAAGTTCTTCACTGATATAAATGTGTGAGTGTGTGTATAGACCATGTGCTGTCCCTGGCAGGCTCTGATCTTGATCACATCTTGTGGTGCACAATGAGTCCAGCTGCTCCTCAGCAGCCCGCCACAGCACTCTGACCACAGATAGGCCACATGGGATAAAATCCTGGCAATGGTTTCCTGTCGACAACCCACAAATGCTGCTAAATGACATAATGTCCTTTTGTACCAACCACACCCCTGCCAGGAGAGGACGAGGATCTGTCCCCCTCACAGCATGTTCCTCTGGGACCCGCCACGTTTCTCTGGCTCGCACTGATGATGGAATGTGTCCCATGCCAAACCATATACCAAACTCGGGATGCATCGCCATAGTCTAACAGCCGCTCCCCCACCTGTCTTCCTTCACCAGGCGACGCTGCCACTCAGACTCCCTCCATCACACAGTTAGCTACTTAACCAAACTGTCTGAATGGATGGTGGTCCTCCCACACTGGGGCGCTGTAGAGACTTGGAATGTCATAAATGAATATAGAGGTAAAGATGGCAATATTTATATTTTAATGTAACACTGAATATTGCCAGCCTTATCTGGTAACTAATAATGTAAGTAAAGGTCATTTCATGCAACACAGCCTATAAAAAGCAAAGAGGTATACAGAGTCAGCTTAAGTCAACTGTTGACTTTCTCAAAATCAGTTTTGACTGACATTTATGAGTCTGTTGGAGTTGTTGATCACCTTTGTTGTTTGACTTTATTATATTTTAGTATTGTAGTTGGAGTCTGGCAAGAGACATATTTAAAAAAGCAAAATACAAGGCTGACTAGTAGGGCTGGGCCCAGATCTAAAATTTAAAGACTATTTGTTTGGTTTTGCTCACAGCCAATCACGATTTCTAATATGATGCAACGTGAATGGCCCACTACCACAGCAGCTACAGATACAATCTGTGGTGTGATGCAACTAATGGATGGGTATCAAATGAAATGTAAACAAAAAGCTGAGTGAAGTACTCTGTTGGTAGCGGTATCACTTTAAGGCTAGTGTTTGAAAGAATGCCCAGCCATACTGAATAGTACTCCCGATGACCAGTACATCGACACGTATAGAATGTGCTGGAGTTCCCCTTTTCATTTAAAATTCTTTGACTTAGGCCTCTACAGATGTCAGCCATGTTGGAAAGTGTCCACCGTCATCAGGATGTGTTGAATGCTCGTGGCTTATTCTGGAGGATTAGACCGTAACAGCAAGCCATTCTTCTCTCAGTAATGTGAAATGGTGCAAAGCCCTAAGAAACTGATTCATTTCCAGGAAGCTACCTTACCACTTGTGAATATCAACCTCAAGGGTACATGTTGTATAAATTGCAATTTACTAGAATGTTCATATTAGATTATAAAATATTAATGGCAATGAATATTATAGTGTATCTTTATTGAAGGGTTACAAATACATTTTCTGTTTAAAACTTGGATTGGGTGCTTCTTGTGAATTGGACATGAATAAAACAGTAACGACCCAAAGGATTTGGCTGTGATAAGTTTATTGCTTTTCTTTCTGTCATATACAGGATCAAGCAGTACAATAGTAAGGCAAGTCCGCGGCCAAGCACCATGGAAGCTTCTGTCAGATGAGTGAAAGGATTGCAAAAGGAGCCCAACCCGATATTATAAGCCAGTACATATTCTTACAACAGAAGGTGAAGAATACCAGCTTTGTCATATATTGGAGTTGGGCATTCATAGCCTACATGTACTCTACATAGAACCCATTAACAAGTGCAACACTTCATAAGTAACAGGAACAATACTTGGTCTAAACAGAACACAGTGAAGAAATGTATTGGCCAAGGCACTTAAAGCAAAAGTTTGACATTTTGAGAAGTCTATTTATTTGCTTTCTTGCCGATAGATGAGAAGCTGGATAATGAAAAAACTATATGCTTTACGGGGTTGGGAGTGTGAACCTCGTCTCATCAGTGTAACCAAGTAAGTGTGTGTGTGTGTGTGTGTGTGTGTGCTACCTCTGTGCCAAAATGCAGTAATCACAGTTTAGATCTGAATTTATTACTTTTTCATATTCACAAGTGCTAATAATGTCCACTCCATAAGGTTCTTTCTTTAAAGAAGTGATTTAAGAAATCATGGCTTTTCCAAGTGGCTCCTTACTTTGAATCACATTTTTAAGAGAATCGATTTACTAAGAAATGTCCGTGGTCCAAATGGCAGCACTGGAGTTTACCTGATAAATCACAGAGCGCCAGTCTATTAGAAAGGAATGTCAGTATAAATACAGGATAAATATAAAAACTCTATAAATAACTGTGGGCTGCAAATAGAAAGGGTGAAATTTGTAAGGACAAAGAACTACTTAGTGGGTAAAAAATAGAGATGAAGTTGCATTTTCTATTAACA
This sequence comes from Etheostoma spectabile, assembly GCF_008692095.1. Taxonomy (NCBI): domain Eukaryota; kingdom Metazoa; phylum Chordata; class Actinopteri; order Perciformes; family Percidae; genus Etheostoma; species Etheostoma spectabile. The sequence goes on from NC_045753.1 coordinate 121,586, forward strand.
TTTGTCTGAAAAAGTGATGTTGACTTATGTTGGAACGTTCTATATTAATATCTGTCATCATCTTCCAGGAAATAGCAAATTCATAATACAATGTGACGGGGGGAACTGGTATGAACAAATAGTAATACAAAGCTGTTGCAAATAAGGCAGTTTGTCTGCCTATTAAACCAATAAGGCCAAAGATTCTCCAAAATGTCAGTGTGTGGATAAATAACCCAAATAGTGAAAAGAAAGCGGAATGACAACATATCCTAACTCAAGCAAACGTGGCCGTGTGTGTTAGCGTCGTGCACAGTGGGATAGCTCCATCACCTGATGAACTGATTACATAATGCACTTGATTTGTGGTTTGCGTCACCACAACGTCCTCGTCTCTGCCAGTACAGATAGTTAGGATATTTACAAAATGGCCGTACTAAGCAATCCAATTCACCTTGTAATTCTGTTTTTTTTTTTCCAGTACAACAAACACAGAAAATATAAAACGATTGTCCCAATGTGTCTTCAAGTCTAGGGGGCGTAACACTGATAGTTGCATAAGGTGTTGGTATAAAGCACTGTACTCATGTCACCATTACCTAGAGAAGAATTTGTGTGTCCACTGTCCCATTTATTTGACAGTTGTGCGCATCATTGTCCAAAAAGGACACAGATAATATCAAAAAGCCCTCAGTTGTTAGATTCTGGTTGTGATGACAACACAGGGACCTCAAAATATAATTCTGTAGCCATCAATCTATGAAGAATGGTCTACTTAATGTCACATCCCACTTATAATAGAGGCACATGCTAGCACTTGGACTGAAGCTGTTCAGGGTAGAAGTCACTAGTTGTTTGGCATATGGCAGCGGCCCATACAGCTACTTGCAGCTGGTGTCTTGTGTTTGACGGCGGATGGCGAGCACTTTGCTGGAGCTTTCACCAGTGCTCCAGGTGAAGGTCCATGGCAGTGTTCAAGTTAATGTCTGTGACATCCAGGAACTCTGTGTTGAAGATGCTGGGCCCACTGGGCAGAGCCACACTAAAGGCCGTGGCTGAGCTGGGGGGCGTCAGGTCCAGCCACTCCATGGTCTCCCACGGCGTCTCGCTGAACGCCATGCTGACCATCCCCTGCACCTCGGACACACCAGACCCCTTAGTGCTGATGGGTGACAGAGGCGTGTCCATCAGATCTCTGTTGGTCAGAAGTTTGTCCTGTTGGGGATGGTGAGGGTGGCGGTGGTGGTACCCCTCGTCGTCTCTGTTCCCGTCCTCTTCCTGTCCCCCGTCCTCACTGGCCATTTTAAGAAGAGCCACCTCCGCTCCCCGGCCAATCGGACCTCCCAGCAGATTCTCCAGGTGGCTCTCAGTGATGTGATTAGCCGAGTGGTCGTAAGGGAACTGGGCGGGGGACAGGTGTTCGTAGTGTCGGTGGAACCTGGGGGCTAGGAGGCTGGGACACCCTGGGGACACAGTAATGTGAGGCACAACTTTGGTTACAGAGGCCCTCTCCCTCTCTTCTCTGGCGTTAGCTGGCATCTCTTGGAGAGAAAGAGGAGAGGAGGGAGGGTCACAGCAGGTCCCGGACCATACCAGTGGGATGTCACACCATCCTGCAGCGCGAGCTACGCTAACTTTATATGTCACCTTACCTCCACTCTCTATGAGCACATCCAGAAGTTCGTCCATCTGCTGACTTCTGGTCAGTTGCTGTAACAGTAATAAGAAAGTGATTCTTTTAATCGATTGAACGTTTCAACAAGGAAAAATGTAATCCAGTGATATTAAAGGATTCTACATGAAAACTATGCAAGCTGTAAGCAGTCTACAAAGACTTGCAGGATAGAGTTTTGGTGAGACAAACTTTTCTTGGAGACAGATCAGTTTATTGGTCAATATAAAACAGCTTAAGGCCAAAGAGCCTTGACAACTACATTTCCATCCATTGTATCTCAATAGCCATACGGATTCAACCAAAAGCAGCTTTCTACCTACCAGAAGTAACATATACCCAGATATCACTAGACCACTTTCTGTCTGATAAATGCTAGCATTTCTAGATTAGCTATCAAGCTAGGAGCCTTAGTTCTTTAAATCCAATAAGAATACATTGGCCATTCGGTTTTAAATAAACTCCTTTTTGACAAGGATTCCTTTCCTTTTTTAATTAATTGTGACAGAGATAGATACTAAGGACATTTAAAGTATGAAAAGGCTCTTTGTGCTCTCTGTTGTCATAGAGACACACTTATATGACCCTTCAGTCCTGCCGCTGATGTATCCGCTGTAGCAGCTTTAACTCACTGCCTTCAAAAAACGTTTGTACAACTCAAAAAGCCATCTGCTTCAGACTTGTAAAAGGTGGAAAGTGAGTTCAATTTCAATTAAATTTTATTTATAGTATCAATTCATAACAAGAGTTATCTCGAGACACTTTACAGATAGAGGAGGTCTAGACCACACTCCAGAATTTACAAGGACCCAACAGGTCTAGTAGTTTCCTCCAGAGCAAGCAACAGTGCGACAGTGGCGAAGAAAAACTTGAGTGAACAATGGATGAATAAATGAGGAACAACACAGGAGATGGACTGAAAGAGACAAAAAGGAGGTGACAAGAGGCAAAGTGGAATTAGAGCAACACCGAGGTAAAATAAATCTCTGGCCAGCCATTATCTACTGAACTTTAGCATGAGTTTCAGTTTACCTGCTTGACTGCATCCTCATAGCATGGGGGCTGTCCTAAGTCTGATGCATCTGAATCTGAGCTACTGAAGGCAGGGGGAGGGACCTGGCACTTTTGGCCAACATGCCGAGGAGAGGGCGCTACTGACATCTATATGAGACATAGGTGAGAAGTGACAATAGCCCACCCATTAGAAACGGGAAGCTTACCAAATGTGAGTGTGTTGAACCAAAAATAACTAAAATTTAGGCCCTTGTGATCAAATAATCTCATCACATTACACATTTCATTTTAGGAAAAGGGTTGGCATTGGGTAAAGGGAGAGCCCCCGATATGTAAAGGAATATGTGATGGAAACAGATATGACAAGAGTGGCAATGCACCTCATAACAAAGACAATTACATAAAGACAGCTCACACATGAATAGAAAAGAGACAAATGGGTCTGTGAGTGTGAGGTGGTTCAGATGAAGTAATACTGTGAATGCTCTCATGTTGACACAATGCTTACCTTTGGTTGCACGTTGTGGTGCTCAGGCTTGGCTGAGCCGCTGTGGCCACAGTCAGTCGGGTTGGGAAAGACTCCCTGAAGGCCTCTCTGCTCAGCAGGATAAGAACAGTTTGCCGCCAGGCCGCCATTCTTCTGCTGCATCTGTCGTCATGGAAACACGTCTGTTAGAAAACTTCATTCACGAGAGATCATAGACATAAAGGTAACTTCAGACACGCCTTCCTCTAGCACCATAGTCTGGTCAAAATGTTCATTTATCTAATACGACGAGCAAATGGGCTGCCAGCGGCTCAGTCCGTAGGGACCGGATGGTCGCCAGTTAGAGTCCCAGTGTGGACCAAGTACGGACTGTGGACTAGTAGCTGAAGAGGTGCCCGTTAATCTCCTGGGCACGGTGACATGCCCTTGCGCAAGGCAGCAACTCTAGAGTCATAGTGAGAAACACTTTGTTTCTCTCACTATGACTCATATTGCCAACAGAACATATGGGAATGATCCATCTGTTGATCAGCACATCATACCTGCATGTTGCGTGCTCTGTTGTTGCCCGGGGGGTGGAGGTGGTGGTGGAGGTGACTGCAGCCGTCTCTTCCCAGTGGAGGTGACAGCAGGTAGGGGTTATTAGGAGATGAAGGCTGGGGGCTTAGAGAAGGCTTCCCAATGGGGGAGTCTCGAGGGGAGCACTGGGGACTGAGGAAAGCAGACATTGTGGAGGGGCTGCCAGAGGATCTGTCCATACATTGAGGGCCACCGGGGCCCCCCATGTTGGAGAGGGGGTTGTTGCAATGTCCCATTAACTCCATGCAAATGCCAGGAGAGCTCTTCAGCTGTTTGGTAGAGGACAGAGGGCAGCTGGAGGACAAGGACATTGGCTCCTGCTTGATAGTCACCCCAAAGAAGTGCTGGCCCATCATGGCTGGGGGCGACTGGTGGAGCATGGTGGGGTGTGATGTGGGGGGGGCTGGGTCCTGTGTTGCTCCATAGCAGCGTTTCCTCTTGTGCAGCTGCATCCTCAGTTCCTCAACCTAGCAAGCAGAAGTAAATGTGTGTTCGAATAAAAACATTCCTACTACACCCCTCCCCCCAGGGATATTTTCATATTTCTGCCATCGCTGCTAACCACTCACCTGTCTCTGCTCCTGGTGCAGCTTCCATGTCAGCTCCTCAATCACCTTCTGCTTTTCCACCAGCATTTTATCTTTTGCAGCTTCCACGCCATCCATACCTCCACCCTCACCCACCCTGGGCCCTCCCCCGCCCGGGCCATCCTCCATGCTGAGCTGGCCGGAGATGGCTGCAGGGCAAACTGCGTTGGCGAGGACATGGGCACGTCGCTGAAGCTGTCGGGGAGAGAGCCGCTGAGGGACAGCTCCGAGGAGGCCGGAGAAATGGGGGGGGTGGAGGAGGTGCTGGGGTAAGGGAAGTAGCCACCCTGGGACAGGGCGCTGGAGGAAGACGGCGACTGGTAGGAGGACAAGGATCCTGTGGGGGTGACAGGGAAGATCACTGTGGTGATGTCAGAGGAGCCCGAGGGCGAAGAGCCGGAGTTGGAGTCCCTGAAGGGGCTGAGGCGCTCGACGAGGGCCGTCTTGGTGCCGGAGACGGGCATGCCGCGGATCCGCAGGTGCTGCCGCAGCTCTGAGACCTGACAGAGCAGAAGAAGACATGCTTACATCTAAAGTACAGTCTCTCCAGAACAGGGTCCAGTTTCACTTGACTTTGTGCCACCTACTTTTAGGTCATCTAGATTAGCTGGCAGGGGCCCAGGTTTGTCCGGGGAGATGCTGCTTTGGTTGGAATACGTGTTCTTGACTGGGGAGGGCGAGCTGCTGTTGGCTCTGCCAGATGGAGTGCTGGAGCTACAAACTGACAGCTGCTCACTGGCTCCTCTACAACGTTGACACATGACACAGAAAAGTCAAAACTTTCTAATAAGGCACACTTTATAAATACGTTATACAAATTGCTTTGTTAATGGTGAATGAGTCTTGTTACTAATGCTTCATAGCTTAGCTAGCCTCAAACTGGAAGGTCCTAACTTACTGATTCTTACATTTTGCTGATTGTGTATTAGACTCATGACATATTAATGACTTACTAACAACAGAAGGTTTTTCATTTTCTAATAGGCCACCAAGTTCACACTTTAAATATTAGTAAGGCATTAATTAAGGGCAATGGGTATACTTCGTAATAAACTAAAAATGACTGTGCCTAATGTTGATCTACGTTGCATTAGTTGCAATCGGACTCACTTCTGAGTTTGGCTGGGTGGGTGAGGCTGGTAGCTGAAAGAGGGTTGTCGCTGCTGGGCCTGGGCAGTGTGTGTGTGCTGCTGCGACTGCAGCGACTGTGGATGTGTGTGAGCATGTTTCTGCTGGCTGAGGATCTGCAGCTGCAGGAAGAGCTGCTGTTGCTGCAGGAGGCGGGCATAGGCTGAGTCCATGGGCGGAGGGGACTTCTCTGCCTTTTGGTCCGGAGGAATGTACTGGTGGTACTTGAGCTTCTTCACCTTTGGCTTCACATCTTTGGGCTTCTTGTGTCGGTTCTTGTCTGAAGACTTGGACTATTGAGAGGATGGAGGGTGACAGAGTATGAGGATCATCCCTAGGTAAGTCAAAGAGAGACACTTTATCACAAAGTCAATTCATTAAGTGTGGCTGACCTTGACAATAGCAGGAACAGGTATTGGGGGAGTGGCCTGGCTGTTGGCACCAGACAGGCCTTCATCCTGGCTTTGATCCGAGGGCTCTCGGGTCACACCTCCCTGTCCACAGATCACAACAACACAGTGTCCACGTCAACAGATTAGCTTCTAGATCTAAATCAGTAAATTGAATACCTTTGAGTACTGGACTTCTGAGTGGACACAGCAGCCTTTTGGAGATGTTAGCGGCGGTTCTGTGACGGCAGGTTTAGTTTAGTTACTTTAGTTGCATTTGATTAGCTCATTGGAAAGTCGGTAGCCATGCTAGCAGCTCTGTGTGGCATCAGCATGCTAACATTTTAGCACACAAAATGGATGCATGCTTCATTTGGTAAACGGGTGTGTTTTACTGATCAACAACACTAAACACTGTGGAACTATGTCATTAAAGTGAATTCAAGTAGGTAGTAGTGGTTGTGCTTTACCCTGGTGAAATTGTTGCTTTAGATCGATGATTTCAGTCTGAATACATCTTCCCCCACCCGTCAGTGCTATAAAGTTAAACTGAGAAGGCGTGGGGACTGTATGTAACCCAAATGGAAGAATTAGAATAATAAGACCCAAAAATGCCAAAAAGGGTTCCAAAAAGACCAAAACAGGAATTTCCAGTTGTTGACTCAGAGCTTATGATTCAGTTTCAGAGTCAGAGCTAGAATCTGGCATGAGCTTTTCTTAAGTGACCGTTGCTGATGGTGAGCGTTGGAATGAGGTCATCATGAGTGAAAGGTAAGGAAGTAACAGCAGCTGTGCCGGGTACACAGGAATGCGACACCTGCCCAGTTCAACTAAGTCCAACAGTGAGTGGACTGAGTAGAGGTGCAGTTCACTCTGCCACCAGCAGATGGGCAGAAGAAGCAAAGCTGGGGCAACAGCTGCCAGAGAGGCCGCTCTGTCATTGGGCGAGACTCAGATGGAGGAGAAGAAAGGGACGGAGAGAGAGGGAGGGAGAGGAGTGCTACCTGTCATGGTCTGGTGAGGGCAGGTGAGGAGGAAGAGGAGGAAGGGAAAGAGAGAGGGAAGAAGGGAGAGAGAAGAAGGGAGAGAGAGTAAGGGAGGCGTTACCTGTCGTGGGCTGATGAGGGCAGGTGAGGAGGATGAGGGGGGCGTACTGCTGACAGCCTCCGATGTAGGGCAGGCCGAGCCTTGGGACTCGTCACTGTGCTGCTGCTCTGGAGACAGACTCTCACTGCTGCTGTCCTCCTCAAACGCATACGAGTCCTCCTGCTTGGGGAACTTGCCCTGGTTCACTGGGAGAAGAGCAGGTCAGTCAGAAGGCATTAGCTCGACATGACAGTGCCAACACAGCATGCCTGTAAATGATAAGTCAAGGTTCTTATTTTAGAGGTTTAACCATCATTTCTATTTATTATGATGACAAATGTACTTCTGAGATGTGTAAACAGAGCAGCGACAGTGTGATGTGAGCAGGAACCACAGCAGCAGGTAAGAAACGGCCAGGTCTCTCCACATGGTCTAAACCACTTTATGTGGAGGTCAGACTTTAAATGAGCACATCTACAATGTCCCTGGTTGCTCATGTACAGTGGGGTTCAAAGGTTTTGGCACCCCAGATAAAAAAATTGTATTATTGTGTATAAAGAAGCCAAGAAAAGATGGAATATCTCCAAAAGGCATAAGATGACAGATGAGACATTCGTTTTATATGTCACAAAAAGTTAGATTGTATTTCCATCATTTACACTTTCAAAATAACAGAAAACAAAAACATGGCGTCTGCAAAAGTTTGGGCACCCTGCAGAGTCTTCTCTTTAACTTCAGCTTTTTCACAGATTGCATCAAGTCAGCGTCCCAAATCTTTCTGAAATTTTCTTGAATCCATTTTTTCTTGTGAAATGTTTCCTGTGCCACTGGCTGCAATACAACCCCAAAGCATGATTGACCACTGTGGACCCAGGAGGCTCGTCAAAAACAGCAAAAACAGCCCCTCTGATTCATAGTTTAATCATTTAACAACCATAAAAGATAGAAACTTACCAATTGTTGCAGCTAAAAGCTAACGAGTTAGCAGTTATGGAGGTGTCTTTGCGGTCTTTAGCCTCTACAGGTGATTTTCTATCCAGCCTGGAACTTGGGCCTTTTTCAGGGTCATTGAGCACTGTTACATCCCAGACTTATCCACTTGATGTCCATTATTCATAATTTCTGCCGCTAGCTCTGTGTCTCCTCTTGTCTGTGTGTCGGAAGTGAAGGCAAGCAGCATGCCCATATATGGGAGACAACATGACCAAAGAGTTCAGTGGGAAAGAGAGTGATCCCCCCCTTTCAAACTAGTCTAGTATGTGATCAAAGATACATAGCGGACAAGAGAGATATCTACTGTTTAAAGAGGAGAATGGCCCCACTAGTTTGAGATTTGGCATTTATTTATATTATATATTATATATTTTAGTTTGATATCTTTATTTCGAACATGCAAGAGAAAGTGTATCAAAATAAAAATAATAATAAAAAGAAATAATAAAACAAAAAAATTGGAGAGAAACATAACAAACAAAGTATCCTTCTTTAACATCCCTCTATTACATGTGCGAAAAGGAGTAGGAAGAAGTAAAACTTATGTACTCCTACCCCTTTAATTCTTGCATTGCTTTACAATATTTATAATTATGTTGCTATATATATATATATATACACATACCTACACAAATACATACACACATATGTACATATACACACATACATATACATACATACATATCCACATACATATACACATACATATACATACATATACACATACACACACACACATACATATATATATATATATATAATATATATATATATACATACATATATATATATATACACACACATATACATACATATACACACACACACATACCCTCATATATATATATAAATAAATAAACAAAACAAAAAACACAAACAAAACTTTCTACAGTGCTTCTTTATACTTTCTAAAACTAATTTCTTTGTACATTTTTTTGAAAAGGAATATGTTTGGGCATTGCTTTAGGTTCTCATTTAGTTTGTTCCACAATTTAACTCCGCACATTGATAAACATAATCTTTTCCTTGATGTTCTACATCTATTAATCTTAAAATTCTCTCTTCCCCTTAAATCGTACCCTCCCTCCCTTTCAGTGAACATCTTTTGAATATTCCCAGGCAATAGGCTATTTCTTGCTTTGAACATGAATACTGCAGTTTGATATTTAATTAAATCATGGTATTTTAGCAATTTAGACATTAGAAATAATGAATTTGTATGATCCCGAAATCCGGCGCTGTGAATGATTCTTATTGCTCTTTTTTGCATAATGACTAGTGGCTGTAGTGAGTGTTGATAAGTTTGGGCCTTTTTTTGAAGAAATGTAAATAGTATGTGCTTTATATAAGTTAAAATGTTTATTATGTTTATTTTTTGCATATAGGAGAACTGTTTTAGACACAAATGCTTGTGTAGCATTGCTGTGGGTGTAATATCAATAAATATGACAATATTATGTTGATTATTGGCATAAATAAATGTCATAAGGGCAAAAGCGTCTGGACTTTCTTTGAAAAAATGTATGTATTTTGTCATCTGTACAAGTTATAATAATTATTTCTTCACAGTGTGACTCCCAAGACATATGAGACGTGTTTTAGAGATGAAATGGTTTAGGTTTTACCTCTCTGTTTGTGATATCAATACATATCTGTGAGATTCATGTTTTATTCTGTTTTATTCATTTATTTGTCTTTAAGGTCCTACAACCATTTTTAACATTCAAATTACCTCACTGCAGCCCAAATATTCTAATAACCCAGTTTGTCCTGAAAATGTTTTTGTTCATGTCTTGACTGTAGACAACAGGGTTGATGTTTTACAATCCATCCATCCTTATCCGGTATCGGGTCTCGGGGGCAGCAGCTCCAGTAGGGGACCCCTAACTTCCCTTTCCTGAGCCACATCAACCAGCTACAACTGAGGCGTTCCCAGGCCAGGTTGGAGATATAATCTCTCCACCTAGTCCTGGGTCTTCCCTGAGGTCTCCTCCCAGCTGGAGCACCTCCCTAGGGACCCCCCAGGAGACATCCTTACCAGATGCCCAAACCACCTCAACTGGCTCCTTTCGACGTGAAGGAGCAGCGGCTCTACTCCGAGCTCCTCTCGGATGACTGAGCTTCTCACCCTATCTCTAAGGGAGACGCCAGCCCCCCTCCTGAGGAAACCCATTTCGGCCGCTTGTACCCTGGATCTGGTGCTTTCGGTCATGACCCAGCCTTCATGACCATCGGTGAGGGTAGGAACGAAAATTGCCCGGTAGATCGAGAGCTTTTTGTCACAACGGTGCGATTAACAGAATGTAATACCGCACCTGCTGCTCCGATTCTCCAACCAATCTCCTGCTCCATGGTCCCCTCACTTGCAAACAAGACCCCAAGGTTCTTAAACTCCTTCACTTGGGGTAAGGACTCACTCCCTACCTGAAGAAAGCACTCCATTGGTTTCCTGCTGAGAACCATGGCCTCAGATTTAGAGGTGCTGATGTTTTACAAGCTTTTTTATAAAATAAATCTAGATGGACAATGAACTGTAAAGATGACCTTAGGGTTCAGAGGGTTAACAGCTGGACAGAGGTTCTTTTCATTATTTCTGTACCCTTTCTTCTCCAAACGTCCCTTTGCTCATTGCGGCCAAAAAGTTCTATTTTAACCTCATCGGTCCACAGAACTTGTTCCCACAATGCATCAGGATTGTCTATATGTTTATGATCTTTGTGGTGAGGATGTAAGAGAGGTTTTCTTCTGATGACTTTTCCATAAAGACCATATCTGTACAAGTATCTCTTTATAGTGGAATAGTGTAGCAACTCCAGTGTCTCCAGGTCTTTCTGGATGGATCGGGCAGTCTAACGGGGGTCTGGACTTGCTTTTCTCCCAATCCTGCGAGCGGTTCTGTCTCATATTGTTCTTGGTCTTCCAGATCTTTAACTTCAACTGTTCCTGATGAACATGAGCCATTTTTTAATTACATTCCCAACAGAGGATATTGGCATCTGAAAACTCTTTGCTATCTTCTTCTAGCCTTCTCCTGCTTTCGGAGCGCCAACTATTTCAGTTTCAGTTTTCTAGACAACTTCTTAGAAGAAGCCTTGGTGCTGTTTGTTGGGGGGGGGCAGATGAGTCTGGGCATTTAAAACCTAAAGATTGACATCACCTGGTCTTCCCAGACGATGATTGAGAACAATCCATGAGACCTTCAGGTCTCAGCTTTCCAAAGGGGGGGGGGGGGGGGGGGGGGGGTGCATGCTAGAAACTCTGCAGGGGGTCCAAACTTTTGCAGATGCCATTTTTTTGTTTTCTGTTATTTTGAAAGAGTAAATGATGAAATAAAATCTAACTTTATGTGACATATTATGGAAAGGGCATCTTTTCTTGGCTTCTTTATGCACATTAATACACATTTTTACCTGGGGTACCCAAACTTTCGAACCCCACTGTATCATGATGTAACAGCAGAAGTACAAATCTGATGATGTCATGATTGTGGCCGGGGCTTGGTCATAAACTAGAAAATACATTTCTTGCTGAAAATGCTTGTGAATGCTGAAAAGCTAAATTGCAAAAATCTAAACTAGATTACAAAGTAAATTTCAAAATATAGTATGTCCAAAATAAAAAAAGTCGCAACATGTTTAAAAAAGGGGTAAAAAGTCACAGTACAGCATGTCCAAAAAGGTGATAAAAAGTCATAGTTTAGTATGTCAAAAAAGTCACAGTATAGTTAGTAAAAAAATGTCATAAACAAGTAATAGTATAGTATGTTGAACAATGTCTTAAAATGGTCGTAGTGTACTATACTTTTTGACATTACTTTTTAATCACTTCTTTTTATACATATATATCATGTATATGCCATGAATATATGGTTCCCATCCCCAAAAATAGCAATAAATAACTAAAAAATGTAATGGGTTATGATTTTATTTTGGGTTTGGGTTAGTCTAAAAAAGTCATAGTATAGTATGTCAAAAAATGTCATAGTATAGAACATATATAGTATGTCTCATACCATGGTCTGGGTGAATACTCAATTCTGATTGGCTGCAGGGTGTCCATAAAAAAAGTGATTAAGGACACCTACTAAAGTAGATAAAACCGATTGTTTACCGTTCTAAATGAACAAGCTAAAGCTTTTAAAAGAAAAAAAGACGTGAAACTATTATTTCCAACAGTATGTGTTGCCTCAGTGCCTTGTCCTCTGAACACCACAGGATGGCGCTACCACACAAGCTGCAGGAAGTAAGTTACACTGCTCCTCCGGACCAAGTCCCCAGGAAGAGCGCCATGTCTTAAAGCCACCATAGGCTTAGCGGATAATGGTGGAACTGCACCCATGGCCCTGAAAGACTTTACACATAGACTTTACATTACCAGCCTGACACTGGTCCTTGTTTAAAACATTACGTTTTGGGGTTTTTTGTTTGTTTTACTACATGTTTAACATTCACTAGTAGCCGAATACAGAGTTATTAAACTAGACATAGTAGGATTGTATGCTGTAAAGCCTGTAACACAGCTAGTATATGACTACATAACATTACTACAGACAGTAGGGCAGTAGTCTGTACAGCCTTTAACATAGCTAACATATGCTACATAACATAACTACAGACTTAGTAGGGCAGTAGTCTGTACAGCCTTTAACACAGCTAACATATGCTACATAACATAACTACAGACTTAGTAGGGCTGTATGCTATAAAGCCTGTAACACAGCTAGTATATGCTACATAACATTACTACAGACAGTAGGGCAGTAGTCTGTACAGCCTTTAACACAGCTAACATATGCTACATAACATAACTACAGACTTAGTAGGGTATGCTATAAAGCCTGTAACACAGCTAACATAGCTATATGCTACATAACATAACTACAGACTTAGTAGGACTGCATGCTATAAAGCCTGTAACACAGCTAATATAGCTATATGCTTCATAACATTACTAAAGACACAGTAGGACAGTATGCTATAAAGCCTGTAACACAGCTAACATAGCTATATGCTACATAGCATAACTACAGACTTAGTAGGGCTGTATGCCGTAAAGCTTGAAACACAGCTAACATAGCTATATGCTACATAGTATAACTACAGACATAGTAGGGCTGTATACTGTAAAGCCTGTAACACAGCTAACATAGCTATGCTACATAGCATACCTAGAGACATAGTAGGGCTGTATGCTGTAAAGCCTGAAACACAGCTAACATAGCTATGCTACATAGCATACCTAGAGACATAGTAGGGCTGTATGCTGTAAAGCCTGTAACACAGCTAACATAGCTATATGCTACATAGCATACCTAGAGACATAGTAGGGCTGTATGCTGTAAAGCCTGTAACACAGCTAACATAGCTATGCTACATAGCATACCTAAAGACATAGTAGGGCTGTATGCTGTAAAGCCTGAAACACAGCTAACATAGCTATATGCTGCATAGCATAACTACAGACATAGTAGGGCTGTATGCTGTAAAGCCTGTAACGGGGATATGAAGCAATGGAAGCTAGCTAAGGGAAGCTCTGTTCACGAAACTTCAGGCTAACCGTAGTAGCTAGCGCTGGCTTGTAGCTAGCTAGTAGCACAACACAATGATCACGTCTCCTTGGTTGTCTAAATACATCCATTGTTTATTTAGATAAGCATGATCATGAACAAAGAAAACACGTTTAAGGTTTATGAATATTTTTGACAATGAAACGGCGAGTTCATGAGTTAATGAGCTTGCCATGTATAGCTACAGAGAGCTGCCAACTTTTCCAAAAACCTTGGAGTGAGATTTGGGGGGACCAACCCATATTTTGCCGCGCACAAAGCACTTTCTTTGGCTCTTTCAGCATCATTATCCTTCAGGGTTTAAATTGGGATTTGCTATGACATAGCAAATCCCAATTTAAACCCTGAAGGATAATGGGGATGGGGTAGGGTGACTAGACGTCCCCGGTTTCCGGGGACAGTCCCCGATTTTGATGACCTGTCCCCGGCTGGATCTGTCCCCGGAAATGTCCCCGGATTTCACTGTGACTGACAGACCCGAAATTGGAATGAAAGAAAGAAAAAACTGACAAAACAAAGCCAATAATCGCACACAGTACACCCGCAGACTCTAGACAGCCAGAGCCAGCGCTGCTCAGAGAGGTTTTAGAAAGCCGTGTTTACGATGCTAAAATCACTGATTATTTACATGGAGTCTGGTGCGTTTAGCGAACGCAATTTCGCGGACTTTTATGTTTTAAAAAGGATCTTAATCTTTTACAGAAAGATCAACCTCCTTAGAAATCCTTTCCATAATGTTGTCAGACACTTAGAATATTAATCTGAGTCTGAGCAGCCAAACAAGCACTTTTCTGAACGTAAATACAAGCTGGACAATTATCCTATTAACTTACATTGTAGCTTGTTTCTGCCGACTGCAGCAATCTCGTTTAATATCAATGTCAAAGGAAAATATGTCCTCAATAGTTTTTATTGTATCTGATTCTCAATGAGCTGTTGCAGAAACAAGCCTTGAGCAATAAAGCAAAAGTTGTCAGTAGTTCAGTAAACATTACAATATTATGAAATATTGAGACTTTCTATCTTGAAATATTAAGACTATTATGACTTTCTATTTTGAAATATTAAGACTTTCTATCTTGAAATATTAGGACTTTTTATCTTGAAACATTCCCCTCTGAGGTGTAGTGGAGTAGGAAGTAGCAGCAGGGGTGAGTCTAGGATCAGACCTTGGGGGGGGGGGGGGGGCTCAGCCCCTAATGAGAGCATCTCTTGGTCTAGTGTCCTGTTTTACAAAAGTTTACAAAACATGACGTGTTTTGGAGGTAAATACGCTTCTGAACTGAAAATGTCCCCGGATTTTGTCTGAGAAATCTGGTCACCTTAGGATGGGGGCTCTCCCTAGGGGGGTCTGGGGGTATGCCCCCCCAGGGAAAAAAATTGAAAAATAAACCATAAAACGGCAATTTCTGGAGAGTTTTGTGCAAAAAAATGGAGAAATCCAGTCTTACATGATATGTGGTGTAGTCACCAGGGACCCAAAGTTAAATTAGACCAAAAAAAAGACCACTGAAACTCTAAAGAATGAGAAACACTGATTTACATAAATTCTAATCCTTTAACCTTTGTGCCAAGGCTCAGTAATGTTTGGCCCTCGTCCTCTTTGCCCCACTTACTGTATTTACGTTTTTGGGAAAATAAAGACTATTTGTTCATTCTATGAAACATTGAATGAATTATTTACGGTTAAATTTAGAGATGCACAGAGGTTAGAAAAGTACAATAGTGGCCCAACGTTGCAGTATTGTATTTATAGTATAGTATAGATGTGTTTCATCAGATTTCTGCTCATGTTTACAACTTTGTGCACAATCAAAATATAACTCCTCCCATCTCTGTTGTCCCAGATTTGGAGAGTTGTAATATAGCATATATAGTGTAGGCCTATATAGTATAATATAGTCTGCTGTGCATGTCATTGCTCTGCTGATATGGTGGCTCTCATTCAGACCGTTGCACAGACTCAGAGGCCCATCTGGGTCTCTGGTCTCTGACAAAGTTTAGAGGTAGCTGTACGCTGCTCTTCATCGGAGGTCTACATGGATGCGACGCGTCACTGTCCCCCCCAGAGCGAGTCCACTAAAATGAACATTAGTTGCTACGCTACCAGCCGCGCTGCTCACCTCTATTGTTACAGAGAGAGTTGACACGAAACAACGGACGGTCTGTGATACTCAGAGCTCATACCTGAAGCCGGGGAAATGCACCTGGGATGGATCGTGAAATTTTTTTTTCTCAGTTTGCGACAATTCAAAACTTTCACAGACAGGGAGCGCTCTTGAATCCCCTCACAGTCTCAGAAGGCACAACTAGTCGATTGCGAGCGGCTCAACAGGTAGATCTATAGATAAACTCATCTTTCAGCAATTTGACCGACCGGGTTGACACTTCAGCGTGAGAAATCGGGGGAGTGGTGTGTGCGCGTGTGAAACCAGTCAAATGCGTGTGTCTCACGACCAATGCGTGAGAGTTGGCAGCCCTGATACCAATGAACTAGCTATAGATACTTGTTAGAGACACAAGATAGAAGCTCATGAACAAGCATGTTGCTAACGGTTGCTATGACAACGCTAACAAACAGTTGCTAGTGCGCATGTCCATCGTGACATCATGGGCCAGTCAACGCGGAAGATCCAAGAGTTGGTCCAATGAGTTCTTTGTGCACTTTTGAGCAGTCCCATTGGAAGGGGCTTCCTGCCAAACGCTGTGTCCAGTTCTCTTCATACATCTATGCTCTGGACCGACTGGCTAACGTTATCAACCCGTTCACTGTTCAGGTCGCTACTTCCGGCTATGGCCAACAGTAACGTTACAATTGTTCGTAAAAGTCCTTTTTTTGTTTTGGGGACACTGACGTGGGACCTTTCATTGTCGGACGGTTCTCGCCTCACCGTCGTCCATTAACACCTGACAATGGACACGGTCGTCCATTAACACCTGACAATGGACACGGTCATCCATTAACACCTGACAATGGACACGGTCGTCCATTAACACCTGACAATGGACACCGTCGTCGGGCAGTTCACACCCCAGCGTTGTCCCTTCATGGACACCTCATCGGGCATTAACCATTACTTGTGAACTAAATGAAATAAAGACCCCTTTTTTAAACTTGAAAACTTTGTTGCTTATTTAGTCATGGATATTTGATGTTTTAGTGACCTACCAAGTTTTCAAGGCTTTGAAATCTCAGATTGTATTTATATACTGTGCTTTTACCAAATCAAAGTGTGCTTCATTTTGTGAATCCAAACTAAAGCACAGAGAGTAGGCTGTGATGAACAGGAGCAGACGACACACTGCTGGTCTGTCACTGACACCTGGTACCACGCTCAGCCCGAGGTGTTACGCTGTGTTTGTGTGTGTGTGAGACTGACACCACCACTTTACAACCACCATGCTCCTGACTGGCCGGCCTTATAGTCAACATGGGTTTGATTGGACAAGATAAGATAGCAGAGCCAGCAGAGGTGTGTGTGTGTGTGTGTGTGTGTGTGTGTGCAGAGGTACAAGATTTTCTCTTCTCTGTATCCAAACATGTGAGAGCAGGAACAGACCCAGGGTTAAGTCACAGCATCAGCCCCATTCTGTGCTCTCAGTCAGTTTCCTTACAACACACCGCAACACACGCACGCACGCACACTGTGGATGGCTCATGTGTGAGTCTTCTGCTTGTCCTCTCGGCTACATGCAGTTTCCATGAGTCTTTAAGTCAATCTCATATCACCGGGAGATTGAGATGACAGAACTGCAGGAAATCAGCTAACCGGGTACACTTCCGCTTCTCAAGTGGCTGTTCAGAAGTTACGGCGGGTCACATAGTTTCCACAATGACGGGACAGAGGTTGAAAGAATGTTTAGGAGTGTTGTGTGAGGGGATGCAGAGCGTTAAGGTGCGGGGGTTAATTTTGCAGGCAAGGGGAGCGCAACAGCTTGGTCCTGTCACAGAGCTCTGGACGTGGCTGAGTGTAGCCACACAGGCCAGTTAAAGCAGAGACAAAAGCAGGGAGGAGGTACAAACATACACACAGGTACGCCCACACAAGTATGCACCCAAACACACACACACACACACACACACACACACACACACACAAACGGCGCCATTTCGAAAGAAAAAGGCTGGACCCAAATACAGCTGCTGTTCATCTCAATAAAGGGCCTGCAGAGGTAGTGTAAACCAGCTGACTGCAGGCCGCCCTGTCCTTTACACAACATGTTTACTGGAAGCTCAAGGGGGCAAACATAAAACTTCTAATACACCACAGTCACACTACCACAAATGATAGAGAGCGAGTGAGTACAATGTTAAGGGTTAGATGACAAGACGGCTCAGGCCATGCAGCGTCAATGCATGTGCTTTGTTTTAATCCAACAGAACACTCCAGGTAACAATTTACATTTGTCTTTTAAAAAAAGAGTCCCTTCAGTGCCACCATAACAGCATTGGCAGAGCCACACTGGATAAGGACATTTTCTGAAATACGCAGAATGTCTTCTAAAAATGTAAATAACATTCTCTGTGCAAGAAATACAAATAAACATTTTTCCTTGCCAAGAAATGTGCATCACATTAAGGAGGAACAACAGGAAACCGGTCCTGAAGAGTCCAGTAGAATGTTAAGGTGAGGAGGTCTAACAAGTCAGCTGTTACTAAGGGTTGAGTGGTTAACATCATCAATCTCTCACACCCACACACACACACACACACACACACACACACACACACACACAGTGAGATAACACACTCAGAACACACTGAGAGTAAAAACAAAAGCATTAAATACCAGTACAGAAAATATTAACTTTTCATTTTTACAGTTTGAACAATTTAAAGGACTTTACACTAATCAATATGTTCTATAAGAAAAGAATATGAAAATATTTTCTTTTCTTTTTTATTTTATACCAAATTTTAAGTAAACATTAATGCATGAAAATCCTCAGTTCTTTTCCCACATAGTGAGATGATGCTGCTACAGCGCCACCTATCAGCCAAATGGGTCAAGGCCACCCAGGTATTATAGCTACACATATCCACCAAATGTGGTTGCAATAGCACAAAGCCTTCAGGAAATAGGATTTGGTTTGTTATATAAGCTTTGCACACATAATAGGAGTTCATTAAAAGGACCAGCTTTAATAAAACTGTATGGAGCATCAAAACTCTGAAAAGGTAACTTTTTCTGACTTGGTCCAGAGATCTTCTGGACCAAATTCAGTGATGATTGCTCAACATTTGTAGGAGTGGATTTGAAATGTAAGGTTTCATAAAAGACACAAACATTTGGTCCCAGTAGGATGTGGGGGTGGTAGGGTATGAAATACAGAAGGAAGGAGGAATAGTTGTATGGGAAGAAAAAAATAGACCTACGAAGAAAGTCCGGGGAAATAAGAAAGAAAGAATAGGTTGAATGATGACATGAGCATAGGACAGCATCTTCTGTATTTTAATATTCAAAAGGACCTGTGAGTGTGAATTTGTTTTCAATACAGAAAGTGAGCTATGTACAGTAATCAGGAAGACAGACAGACAGAGAGAGAGACAGAGAGCCAGACAGACAGACAGTCTGAAACAGTTCCCTGATTTCCTCATGGCATTACAGGACTGCTGTCTTGATTGGCTGCAAAATAAGATGCATGTTGGTCTTATTTGTAGTCATAATACTGGCAATTATAGTTGGGCTGGCCACAGAAAGAACTACACCACGGAAATAAAATGAAACCATTCATAGGAAAAAATTAAGAACGCAATACTTCAGCCAATTTAAGACTTTTGAAGGTCTAAAATTCAGATTTTTAAATTTAGACTTTTTCTAGACTTTTAAAGAGCCTGTGGAAACACTGGAACGTGTAAATGAAGATTGATTTAAGAATAGAGGTAGACAGAAAGAATTTGTTATGTGGAAATAATGGTAGATAGGCAGAATAATATTTTATAGAATAGAATATAGAATAATATTTTATAGAAACAAAAAGAAAAATAGCAGTAAACTGTGAAGCTGTAAACTGCAAGGTGCTCATAAAGTCCTACAAGTCAACTGTAGTGGAGGTAAGTGAGGCCAGGGCTTCAAGGGAATGATGGGGAGAAAGGGATGTACGCCAGGCGGAGGGAGCAGCTGATGGTCCATGGTCACGTTGGCAAAATGACATCATCATCTCTATGAAGTCAGCGGCCTGCTCTCTCTTGCCTGGGTGACATCACAGAGCTCTGAGCGTGTAACCAAACTGCCTGACAACACGTCCGATGTCATGGAACACGATCCGGGGAGTCTGAAGAACAGACTTTTAAACATTCTGCAGCAGTATGAAAACATACGGCGCACTTTAAACCTATTGCCATACAAAACCCGCTGAGCGTATCAGTCAGATGTAAACAAGACACTAAGAGGAGCATTAAGCAGGATTAAAGCACCGCTGCTCGGCGAATGGGAATGTGTGTTTTAATGCAGGAAGAAGCCCCGTAAACCTGCAGATCCAGCCCTATTATCTTTATGAGGAAATATTAGAGTGTGTGTGTGTGTGTGTGTGTGTGGCAGACAGTGGGCTCCTATGCAAGCTGAGAGGCTGGGTGGATTCTCCAGCAGCCTAATAAACACCAGATGTTCCCTGGGTAATATATACACAGACCCTGCGCCGTGTCCATCTCCCCAGCAGGAAGGAGCTCATGGACAGCAGCAGAGAGGAGAAGGCTGCCACTCCTGAGGTCTGTCTTATTTTGCTGGGAGGACACATGATGCTGCAGCTTCAGAGAGTGATAAGACATCCAGTGTGTGGTGTGAGAAAGTGTACTAACAAATACAAGCCTTAGCCACCCCTTCCATGTGCAATCAAGAGATAAACAGCCAATTGAAATTTCTTTTTTAAAAAGCTCTTGCAGCACCGCTGGCCAATTGCGTTTCTCCGTGCTGCCTTATCTGTGACAGACTCCCAGCAGCTGATAGGGCCTCACCAGGCCTCTGGATTCCGTTCCCCCGCACACTTACCAGCCATTTATCTGGAGGCTGGAGCCTCTGCAAGATGCAAAACAGTGCCAGAGATATCATTCAACAAATCCCTGGCCTGCAGTCCGCTGTTGTTCCTGAGTAACCCAAAAACTGCAGCCTGGCATTGCTCACTGACGACGCAGTCTGCTCATGCTCTCAGCTCAGGTTAACACAGATCATCTCTGTGTGTTGGAAGGTTACACTGTCCCATGTCCTCACTGTGTCTGATGGTCTCTGTCCCATGTCCTCACTGTGTCTGATGGTCTCTGTCCCATGTCCTCACTTTGTCGGATGGTGTCTGTCCCATGTCCTCACTGTGTCGGATGGTCTCTGTCCCATGTGCTCACTGTGTCGGATGGTCTCTGTCCCATGTCCTCACTGTGTCTGATGGTCTCTGTCCCATGTCCTCACTGTGTCGGATGGAGTCTGTCCCATGTCCTCACTGTGTCTGATGGTCTCTGTCCCATGTCCTCACTGTGTCTGATGGTGTCTGTCCCATGTCCTCACTGTGTCGGATGGTGTCTGTCCCATGTCCTCACTGTGTCGGATGGTGTCTGTCCCATGTCCTCACTGTGTCGGATAGTCTCTGTCTCATGTCCTCACTGTGTCTGATGGTGTCTGTCCCATGTCCTCACTGTGTCGGATGGTCTCTGTCCCATGTGCTCACTGTGTCTGATGGTGTCTGTCCCATGTCCTCACTGTGTCGGATGGTGTCTGTCCCATGTCCTCACTGGGTCGGATGGTGTCTGTCCCATGTCCTCACTGTGTCGGATGGTGTCTGTCCCATGTCCTCACTGGGTCGGATGGTGTCTGTCCCATGTCCTCACTGTGTCGGATGGTGTCTGTCCCATGTCCTCACTGTGTCGGATGGTGTCTGTCCCATGTCCTCACTGTGTCGGATGGTGTCTGTCCCATGTCCTCACTGTGTCGGATGGTCTCTGTCCCATGTCCTCACTGTGTCGGATGGTGTCTGTCCCATGTGCTCACTGTGTCTGATGGTGTCTGTCCCATGTCCTCACTGTGTCGGATGGTGTCTGTCCCATGTCCTCACTGTGTCGGATGGTGTCTGTCCCATGTCCTCACTGTGTCGGATGGTGTCTGTCCCATGTCCTCACTGGGTCGAATGGTGTCTGTCCCATGTCCTCACTGGGTCGGATGGTGTCTGTCCCATGTCCTCACTGTGTCGGATGGTGTCTGTCCCATGTCCTCACTGTGTCGGATGGTGTCTGTCCCATGTCCTCACTGGGTCGGATGGTGTCTGTCCCATGTCCTCACTGGGTCGGATGGTGTCTGTCCCATGTCCTCACTGTGTCGGATGGTGTCTGTCCCATGTTGTCGTGTTTGCAGGTGCTGCGCTGTGTCTCTGTAAATCTGTTTCTCTGAGGCAGAGAGCCTCATCCAGCAGAGAGCATTCCTCGGCAGTCACTGAGCTCGCTGTCTGCCTGCTCATTGTCAGCCTATCTGCCTGTCTGCCTACTCACTGTCTGCCTACTCACTGTCTGCCTGCTCACTGTCTGCCTGCTCACCGTCTGCCTGCTCACTGTCTGCCTGCTCACTGTCTGCCTGCCTGCTTTCTGCTTGTCTGCCTGCTCGCTGTCTGCAATGTCTGCCTGCTCACCCTGTGTCTGCTTGCTGTTGGCCTGTCTGCCTGCTCACTGTCGGCCTACCCACTGTCTGCCTGTCGGCCTGTTCACTGTCGGCCTGTTCACTGTCTGCCTGCTCACTGTCTGCCTGTCAGCCTGTTTGCTGTCTGCCTGCTCAATGACTGCCTACCCACAGACTGCCTGCTCGCTGTCTGCCTGCCCGCTGTCTGCCTGCTCACTGTCTGCCTGCCTGCCTGCTTTCTGCTTGTCTGCCTGCTTGCTGTCGGCCTGTCTGCCTGCCCGTTGTCTGCCTGATTGCTGTCTATCTGCCTGCTCCCTAGCTAAGTTTCCACCCACTTGTGAATCGAATTATCGGATGTTGGGTAAATAAATCTGGTGAAAGTGTGTTTCCATCCAACGGCTTTACAGCCAATAAAAACCTGTGGTGATGACATCACACGCTGTTTTAGGGTCAGACTGGGATATCGGATTGGTTGGAGACATTTGAAGGTGTTCCATTCATTTACACTGAATCACAACATTCGGCCTGCCTGTCTGCTTGCTCACTGTCTGGCTGTCTATCTGCTCGCTGTCTGTCTGCCCACTGTGTTCCTGTCTGCCTGCTCGCTGTCTTCCTGTCTGCCTGCTGTCTGTCTGTCTGTCTGCCTAGATATCATCTTATGTCATGTTCTGATCTTACCAGACTGTTAACTGTAACTCTTCTAATTATTTGCTTTTACCCACCTAGTCATTATATCCACATTACTGATGATTATTTATCTAAAATGTAATTGTGAAAATATTTAGTTTAATTGTCAAGCCTAAAATATTGTGGCAATATAAATGTCGAGGTATTTAGTCAATAATATTGTGGTATCTAATTTTCTCCACATGGCCCAGCCCTAGTGTGAATTAATCCCTGTGTGGGCGATTAAATGGTCGAGCTCGTCTGCAGTGAGTACAGACTTCAGCCACTCGGCTTCTGCTGATTCCACTGGTTGGTTTCATCCATCCATCAGTGAACTCCTCTGCTGAGTCCTCTGCCTCCATCCTTCTTCATGTCTTCCTTTCTTTTACAAGCATCTGATTTTACTGTTGTATTTTCAACAGCATTGGCCAATCACAAAGCACTCGTATCTTTTCCATCTAACATCACTGATCTGTTTCATGTGAAATGGTGCTTCTCACAACTGTGTTCCAAGATTTTCTAAATAATACTGATTGAGCCAAGGAGACCTACAGTTTAAGGGAAAATTTAAAAACAATAAATGCTCATATTTCCCATACTGGGAGGGATCTTTGAACCTTTACATCCATGATGCTCTCCAAAACTGTCAACACATACATGGTATTAAATCTTACACTATACTATGTTACTTGAACAATCTGTTCTTCATTTGTGTACTTTTTTCAAATGTATGTATTAACAAATATCAAAAGACTCCCCCTGAGAGTGTTATAGCCTCTTTCAGCTCGGTTTCAACTGTCTTGGTTTGCTCTCAGCGCTCTCATCTGCGATACTTCCAGGCACAACATGCAGCTGTTCCCAAAGAACCACTCTGGGCCAGCACTGGCAGACAGACACAGCAACTGGCTGGGGTACGGAGCGGAGCATGGGCCAGTGCTGCTGGATGTGCTACCATGGAAACCATATCAACTTTACAAAGTTAGAATATGTCAGCGTTGTGTTCACAGGTTGTTCTACTGCCACCAAGTGGCCCAAAAATATAATTACCACTTTAACCGACATGGGATGTTCGGCACAAATTCTAAAACAAAAACTAATCAAATACCATGATCCTGATCATGTGGCACACTGGTGTTTAAAGGTCTGGTATCTGCTACCTAACTAAGGCTGCAAAATTAATCACAGTTTTATCGAAATTGCAATATGGACTATTTTAATTTCTAAATTGCAGAGGGGTGCAATATTAGTTAAAGGTAAAATATGTGGCTAACCATTCTGAATGAAGTATTGTGATGCTGCAGAGATGTCCCGGCTTACAAATTGATTGATTGATTATAATATTTATTTTGAACATGTAAATAAAATAAAACATCAGAAAAATAGTAATGAGAAAACATTTAAACAAAAAATAAAACTCTCTTATTTCTGGTACTTACATTTTTTTTTATGTACACATGCAAAAAAGAGTAGGCAGAAGTAAAACTTATATACTCCTACTCCTTTATATCATACCCTTCAGACTACAGACAACTTCTGTTTGGTACAGATCCATGCAAAAATCTCGTAATCATTTTAATTTGTTTAAGATTTAATATTAGTCAATGAAAATGAGAAGAATTTAACAAAAATGATCATTCCCTTCAATATCGTGAATCATATTGCAATCGCAATATCAGTCAAAAATGATTGCAATTAGATATTTTGCTCATTTCGTGCAGCCCTATATTAAACCATTTGGCAGTGAGCTCTATCTGCACCACACTGCAGAGGGGTGTCATAGAATATGCAACAGCAGCATCCGGCTACAGAAGCATTGACTACAAAAATAATTAGTCTAAATAATCTGTCTCAGTATGTTCTGTTCCTGACAAGGTAGATTACTGTAGCCTGGTCCTTGCATCTTTCTCCGCCGCCATTACAGAACTACAACTCTAGTCATTGTTCTCAGCCACTCCCTCTGTTTGCTGATTAGACCGCCAAATATTTGTCCAGACAAAACCCATAGATAGTTAAAGAAGACCCCGTTGTTCTGGACAGAGACCAGTGAAGGAAAATGGAAGCACTTTTACGGTCATAGCTGAGCGTTACTGCGCAGCCTCCAACTGAGCTGGAAGACAAAGATGTGACGTAGCAACCTGTCTGAAAGTTGGAAGTCTTCTGGTAGCTGTGCAAGACAAATCTCAATCATTCCCAATCAGCAGAGACGGAGAGGTAGGAATATGTTAGGATATAAGATAGGCACAGGCTAATTACTGCTAGTTAACATTAACACAGGCACAGCGTGATACCGTGAGCTACAAGGTAATGGAGAAATAAACAATGCACAAATAGAGTCTTTAAATGTGTCAGATGTAAAGTTATTCACTGTCAAAGTGGCGCCAAAATGAAATGCAGTCAATGGGATGCTAAGTGCAGGTGATGGCTTCGTATCATTAAAATGGCGCTATGGGAGCTACGCTTAGAGAGGAGGGGCTTACCCCCTTGAGAAACCCAATACTATACGGCCAACCCAGGCAGAGTACTCAAGGGAAATGAAAATTGAGCTGAAGTACGTATAGGTTTGTGTGTGTGTTTTTGTGTGTGTTTGTGACTCACGAGGCATGATGCCTTGGTCTGCCAGCTGCTCTCGTGTCCTCCTCTGCTGAAGTCTTAACTGCAGGACTAAAGGTGGAGGAGGAAGAGGAGGAGGGTAAAAGAAAAGAAAGAGATGTGGAAAGACAGGTAAGGGACAGACAAAAAGCAGGAAGAGACTGAGAATTCAACTTGTTTTAAATGCTGTTTCATAGGAATAATTTCACTTCACCTACATGCACATGTGTGTATGTTTCCATATGCACAGAGATGATGCTGCTCACTCCCAAATATTTCTGTGAGCAGGATGTAGCCAATGATAAACACAGCTCCTGGCTTTTAAACAGATCTCGCCAGTGTGTGGTCCGCAGGGTGTGTGTGTGTGTGTATGTGTGTAGGTGGGAGTGAGGGGTCATAAACATAGAGCCTCCCCCATGTCTGTTAGTCTGCTCGGGCCTGTGGCTCTTTTGCTTTCTTGATTTTCCTCCTTGCTGTTATCTGAAAGTCTCTTGCTGAGATCCTGGACCGGACACACACACACACACACACACACACACACACACACACACACACACACACACACACACATACATACACACACACACACACACACACCACACACACACACACACACACAGTACAGTACAGTATGATATGTTCCTCTTTTTCTGCAAGGCCCTAATCACTTTTTGCTTGTCCTTCCTATTGTTAATTCTCTCCCTCAGGTGGTTCATATCACATTCGAGCATTTTCTGAATTCCCTTAAACCTTTTGGGCTTTGATGTAATGACTGTGTTTTACCAGTTTTACTGAATGTCAGCGAGCTCAGGTGCCACATGGTCCCACCAGGCCCTTCCCATCATCTGACATGTGCTTTGGTTTACAGTGATGGGGTGGTGACCCTCTGGTTGCAACATCACAGAGAGCCAACGCAGGCTGAAAGATGACCAGAGTGTGTACCTGATACAGCCTCTGTAGTTTCCCCTCTGATAGCAAGCTTCCATCCATGGTCTATCTGATATGGAACTATGTAACTATGCTATGACGTAATTCTGCAGAGGGTCTTTGCTGCTCTGTGTTCACAAAAAGATTATCAATAACTATACATGAAAGAGCTCAGCATAATCTGCTGCTATTTCTTTAAAAACTCAGTTTGATTCTTACAGCTTTGTTGTCTGTGCTGACATGTGACGCTAACACATAGTTTGTTCCAAATTTGTTTTGAGCTAACACAAAGGTAAGGCAGCTGTAAGTCCTCCTTTTATCCAAAGCTTATCAATAATAGTGTCTGCATAGTATAGAAGGAGGAGGCCCGATCACTGAAGCATTCCCACTCTGCCTGGCTCACTTTGAAACTGAAAACATTTGTTTTACATTGGGCTCTCTTGACAACAAAGGACATACAAATCCACAGCAACATTTACACATTTTCAGATTGATGGTGTAAATAAATTGCACTGGCAAAGTGATAATCACACCAGCCTGCGTGGCGATATTTGGATTTATTGTGGCGAACACATTCACAGCCTCCCACACAAAAGAAAGGAACATTATTAAAAGTGTGGTTTTATTAAAGAGACTGGTTGCATTTGTCATGTGAGCGCAAGCAGGAATGTGTGTGCGCTATCCAACAAATGAGCGTGACTGTATAACATCTAATAAACAGGTATTCCTCAATTGACTTTATTTTAGTCTAATACCTCTGCTTAAAACAGAAAGGGCATCTGGTCTTGGACAGTTAGAGCCAGATGCAGAAGAGCCAACGCTCCAGCGTTAAGATGTGGACTGTGGAGTGACTTATAGTCAGCAGAGGGATTGAAGGGTGCTGCCCATTTGAAAAAGAAGAAAAAGCCAACCCATACCACAGGTACAGTATGTGCTTTTATTATCTGTTGCCAGAGTGCCAATCATTGTCAGTGGAGGGTTTGCCTCTCATATTATTACTTATTATCAGTTTAGTCATAAATATGATCAAGGATATAGAATCTGCCAGCAGCACTCGAGTAACATTCCTTTGGTCTCACGAGCGATTTCATCCATTAAAGACTCAATTAGCAGGATGCTAATACAACTGGACTGTAAGTTACAGTTGGACTATTTTGTGTTGTAATTCAGGGGTTTTCAACGTTTCTAAGCCAAGGACCCTTTAACTGAAAGAGAGACAATACTACATATTGTATACTATTAGGTTGAATATTAAACTGGGCCTACAGCAAGGTGTAGGGCAGCCTAATGCCTTTGTACATACCTTTTTTTCATAGAATACTAAGCTATTTAAATACTAATTGTTGACATGATTTCAAAAATCATGTTTTGATGTTAAACATAAATGTGGCACAGTGAATCCTCTGGATGAACTGAATCTGTGAGTACCTATAGGCCGGTAAGTCTATCATCAATAAAAACCTTTTTAAAAATCACCAATTGGATTGGATTCACGTTAGGGCACTTCAATTTTTGAAAAAAACTTTCAAAAACTTAAAGGGATGTTTCATCGTTGGCAAGATATAAAATATCTCTTTAAATTAGGTCACTTATGTAGCATAAATGTGAATTTCTTTTAGAAATTGGTGCCTTCTAGGCTGAGAAAAGCCAGAAACTGTGTTTTTGGCTCATGTGTATGAAAGACACCAAATCCCAGAATGCACTTGCTTCACTACTCTATGAGTCCACTCCTAAGCCACGCATACTATTACAGTTTTATTGTCATCTCAACCATATACACAAAACAACGTTTCACACTTAAAATATGCACCAGTCCGTGTCCACGGTAACACAACCCACTTCCACAAATCTTACCCGGCAGAGCAGCATCTGCTTAGAAGGCTAGCAGGCCTGGTAGCTAGGTAGCAGAGTCCAGCACACTGCTGGCCGGCCATGTTTCCATAGAAACCAAAACACTGTTGTTGTTTCATGATCGGACACTTGGACACAGCGGGATGGATGGGACAGGTGGCCGGCTAGCGTTAGCTGGGACTCTTGCCCTGGGGGCGACGTTTCACACCGCCACCGATGTCCCCTTACCCGGCTAGAGGCATTGGGCGACACCGCTGGCTGGGGTGCTGGTCTCAGTATTCCGTCTGTGATAAAGTTTCCTGCATATTCTCTGATCTGTACCAACGTATCCCGGTGCTACACATGTAAATGTGCTGTATTTATATAGCGCTTTTCCAGTCTTAACAACTGCTCAAAGCGCTTTTACATCTACAGGATACATTCACCATCACACACATTCATACACTGTGGCCGGGGCTGCCGTACAAGGTGCCACCTGCTCATCAGATATACATTCATACACACTCACACTCCGATGCGCAGCACCGGGGGCAACTCGGGGTTCAGTGTCTTGCCCAAGGACACTTCGACAATGACTGCAGGGGCGGGGCACATGTGTTTTGAATTCACATATTTGTTGTAAAAGTTTGCTACTGAAAAGAGAGCGTAGCTTCAAAATGGCTGACACTTGACCCGCTTCGGCTCACTTCGGATAAAGAGTCCCCCCCCATGGGCGGGTTGAAAACATGTGGACCTAGCTGGCTTGTAGTCCATGCGCCAGGGCAAAAGTGCCGCCAACGCCCTAAATGACGTTCTTTGCGTATTGCGGGCTTTTTTCCAGACCCACAATACAGAGCTATCTTGTCTCAGGGGGACATGAGGGAGGGAAGCACACCCATTCAAAAACACTACCGGGTTTTTACTGATCCAAAGCTTAAATGCTAATCGGTGAAGTATGCTTTTAACAATAATTTGGTGGCCCCCCTGCAGTAACTCTGAGGACTCCCTAGGGGTCCCGGACCCTCTGTTGAAGATCTCTGTTCTAATTTGAATAAAGACTGACAGCTGAACTACCAATAACACGTGTGGTTTTCCTTTCTCCTCAGGCTGTTTGGTGCAGATTTACTGTCCAACATGTAGTATTGATTTCACTCATATTTGATGCCTCGGTCATATTATCATGTCAGCCCTTTGAGCTGTTAATCAAACGGGCATGAGAATGAGTCAGTAACACACACACACACACACACACACACACACACACACACACACATACCACACACACACACACACACACACACACACACACACACACACACACACACACACACATACCCACACACACACACACACACACACACACACAGACACACACATTTGGCGGTCCGCAGGGAGCACTTGACTGAGATCTTTATCTTCCCCTTTAGCTTCACCCAAGCAACAGCAGTTCCCATGGCTTTGATAATGGGCCTAAGCGGGGGGCAGGAGGAGCATGGCCGCTGACTGGAACTCCAACTGCTGCAGCTTAAAGGAAACTGTAAATCCTGGACAAGCAGATCGTCTGAGACTCGCCCTGTCATCAGCGGTTATCTCCGAGAGATTTAAAGATGGTTTACTTCCCTTACGCACAACATTTCACTCATGCACTTAAAATTCCCCGACCAATCATGCTTGCTGTACCTTGTATCAGTAATCTCCACATCTGTGCCACATTAAGCAGCAAGAGCATGTGGGTTAGAGCCACACAGACCCTGAGCCAACAACTACCCTCAGTCAGGACTGAAGCACTCCAGCCACGCTTTGTACCATTCAGAGGCCATGGTGTGTATGAAGCTTTACAGAGTAGAGAGCTGATCTGGGCTCTGCTGCCGTTACACTCTCCTCAGGGAGGGGGCACTGTTGTTCAGACTACACACACTCAACACACATGCTCAGCCTCACAGACACTATGCTCAAACACTAAGAGAGTGTCTGTGTGCCAAGGTGAGTGATGGAATTAAAGATGGAGGCAGTGTGTGTGTGTGTGTGTGTGATGGAGATAGAGGGATACAAAACCCCAGCAGCTGCTGCGTGTTAAGGGGAGTTTAAATCAGCGCTGTAGTCTGCACCCTTCCTCCCCTTTTGAAATACACAGGTACACACACACACACACACACACACACACAGACACACACACACACACAAAATGCTTCTAATTCAGCCATATAAAGATAACCTCTGACCCCTCTCCGGTGTCTAATCTCCCCGAGCCACAGTGAGACCATCTCCCTGGCTTCTGTCAGCAGCAGGTTAGCCACAGACATGCAACAAGTGCACTAACCTGCTCGAGACATCGCACGAGACATCGCCTGAGACACTGCCTGAGACATGTCCTGCGTTTGCGAGGAGGTGGATGAAGATCAAAGAAACCGTCCAGCTGTGAATTGATCACTGTGTGACAGGGCTCAGAGCTCGGGAGGACTCATGCTTGCGTCCCTCTGGCATTTCTCGTACCGTCCCATGTTTATAACACGCACCTGTCACTTTGCTGGTGTCAATGCAGAGCACATTGTGAGTGTCAACGCAGCTCACCCCAACAGATGGATGACATAATGAACACAGGATGCCCTGCAAATGCCAAGTGTTGACATACAAACAGGTTGCACACCCACTGTCCCCTGGCGGACGGACAGACACAGGTCAATCCTCTTTTGACTTACCTGATCTAAACTTGCTTCTTATCAGTATGGAGTGTTCAGAGCCCAGAAGAGTCATAATGCTTACAGTCCAGTTCCACTGATCAAAAGATGCAAAGTAAAGTCAACACACTCAAGAAGGGTGCACACTTGGACCCCCGGCCACCTCTGGACGCCAGACTGAGAGGAGATGGAGTGACTCAGCCTGCCTCATCAATACGTTGGCTTTCTTCTGGCGTCTCTCAGCCAGTCAGCACACAACAGCAGCTTCCTGCTCTCTGCTCTGCTCTCCCCCCCGGGCTGATGTGGGAGTCTGGGTCTGCGGGGCCGTCAAGCTTTGGTCTCGTCTGGCTGAGAACTGTGAGCAGGGCCAGGACAGCACAGAGATATGCCCTGCTCGGGGAGGTGCTACCCGGCTAGGGTTCTCTCTAAGCCCCGCCTGGAGGCTGGAAAGGGCTTGGCTGATGACTTCCTCCTCCCTGGCCACCAGTGTAAATATATCTGCCTATCAGCCTGCTGCCTGTCATTAGAGAGGGGGGGAGAGACAGACACTGATAGAGGAGCAGGAGTACAGCGGGGAGGTTTCATTTCTTACAACATGTCAGCCTACATCTGACAGTTTTATATAATAATAATAATACTAATAATAATACTACTACTACTAATAATAATAATAATAAAAAAAAGGTTGGCTAGATTGTAGTTTAATTTGATATATATTTTCTTGCTCTATCTCCTTGTATTAACACTACATGTGAGAGGCGTTGCAGTCCCTTCGACTATGGATCATTTCAGCTTCTTCCAGCTTTGGTGTTGTGCTTCACTGATAGGGCAGCAGGAGAGCACAGACCCCGGCCAAGGCCAACTCTCCACACTTCTATGATATTCAAATCTTCAACCGCAACCGTTAAAACTATTAGAATCATTTGAAAATGTATAAGATTAAGATTAATAAGATCTGAGTTGAGTGCAGTCTGTCACCCAGCGGCGGAGAAGCTGGAGCTATATCTTTATCTATCTCCTCCAGCCTGTATTCAACAAGCCATCCCTTCCTCCAGCTCCCACATACCAGGACGTCAGCTGGACACGTCAAGGCTTTCCCTGCACTGGTCATTCAGGCTTGATTTGAAGCTATTATGGAACGTGATGTTGAGACAAGGCACACTAGAAACCCACCGAAACATGAGAAAGAATCTCAAAATCCAACTCAGGAAGAAAGTTGGGGGAATGTCATTTATGTGTCCTTGTTTTTGTTGCACAGCAGGTGTCAAAGTCGGTGACAGCTGTTGTTCCCGAGGCTACTGTCTCCCTCCACCCAGATTAAAGGGTTCTGTGGTTACAGCTGAGAATTTGAAACACAGTATGTGTCCCTCCACCCGTCTGGCTTCCTGTCACTCCATGCTCTGTACAAAGTCAGTCATTAGATTTGCACCTTTTTGATTACATTATTTCTCTTTTTTCAAAGTAACTGGTCTTTATTTTGAATGTAAGACATTCAATATATTTCTCAGGAGAGTTAATACGGGTCTGAAACATAGACTGCATTGTTGACACTGTGGCCTGGGCCAGCCTTCTATATGTCGGAGCTCATCGACCTGGACGGTGAGCTGATGGGCACCGATGTCCAGTTGAAGCCCAACCCGGCAGCAACAAGGCAGTAAGAGCACTACTCCAATCGTTAGCTCGCAGCTAGCAGTGTTGGCTGCCGCCGTTTCAGCATCTTTAAACTGTAGTTGGACTGAAGGCAGATTGCTGCACTGGTGTTGGGGAAAAATGTCAGTTTTTCTATAAAAGTCTTGAATACATTTTTCTTTAGAGGCTCTGCTGAAGACAAAGATGCTTTCAGGTGGGACTCCATAGTCCAGGATTCACTTCCTGGCTGCACTGAGGACAGATATCTGACTGCTGAAGCTCCTCAGGCATGAAGAAGAAGAACAATTCATGGTTTAATTTTGGGACGCTTTCCTACGACTTTCTGAAGTTCCTTATATTAGTTTTGAGGTCAGATAGTGTTTCAAAGTGGCCTAATTACTGCCATTCTCCCCATTCTTTCATCTTAAAGCCTTCTTCTTTCCCTTTTTAACTTTTTCTATCTACCGTGTTTATCCCATAGAGACCATCTCCGGATCGACTTTGTCCTGAAGCTATTATTCCCTAAAAATATCCACCAATTTCCTACCCTGCCACTATTAGCTTGCTACAGTAAATAAAAAGAGTACCAAAGAAGTGTGTGATTACTACAGGTCTTTTCTCTGCATTGTGTAAAAGCTGCAGTGACACAGCACTAATCAGTCATTGAGAGCTTTGCCCAGCAACAGCTCACTGCTTCTGCCTCGCCGCTATCCATTTTAATCTCTACACACCATAAACACAGCGAGGAGCCTCGACACACAGCAGCGCGATGCATACACCAACACATATAATAATTTAATGTAGGCTAACAAATGACACAGCAGCTCTGTTTGATGTAGTCCCTGTGCTGACGTGATTTGGAGCAAGCTCCAAAAACCCATACAATGCTCCAGTCAAATATTTACACAGAGTCTTGTCTGGCTGCAAATCTATCGCTGAAACCCGTTGGTCCGCTGGCCTGTATACACAGTGAATGCACATGCACATGCACAAGTGCAAGCACACACACGCACACGCACACACACACACACACACACACACACACACACACACACACACACACACAGTCCTGTGTCCTAATTAGCAGGTGAAAGTGCTTAAAGGGAAGGTCTGTCAGAGGGTTTGACAGTGTACACACAGCGTCTCAGAGAGATTCCTCAAGAGGTCACCCAGCCCTGGCTTAATCCTCCCCTTTAATTGGGCCCTATGTCAACGGACTGTCTGGAGTTGTGCATATGTGTGTGTGCGCGTGTGTGTGTGTGTGTGTGTGTGTTTGAGGGTATCTAATGAAAAGAACAGGACTGAAGGAAATCAGCTCATACCAGTTTGACAGATTCAAGTGCACATTTTGTGCATTATATACAACAAGCGTGCAGAAGGGTGTCGCAGTGCGTCTCTTTTCGCTCGAATATATGATGATTAATGCAAATGCAATAAGTCATACGCCGTTGCATAGAGCATGGTAAAAACACTTTCCATTATACAACAAGTGAACACAACGTGTTTATTGGCCAACTGCACAGACATGTAGATCACAAAATGACAGTTAGTGTTTTGTGTGATTTCTGGTGTTTTAGATATTGCAGATGTGACTATTTGAAATGCCCAAACTGAATGAAATATCACAAAAAATGAAGCCAAATTCAGTGAGGGAATTACAAAAACTTATTACCTAAGATGTGACTGGAATTTTTAACAAGATGGTTGTCACATTGTCTTGCCATCCGGTGGTATTTAGCTCCCCAGCTGCTAATAGGAGCAGTCACGTTCTTGAAATGCTTTAAATATTTCTGCTCATATGCCATCCATGGAGTCCAGTCCTTCGGCCATCT
Source organism: Etheostoma spectabile (assembly GCF_008692095.1). Lineage (NCBI taxonomy): Eukaryota > Metazoa > Chordata > Actinopteri > Perciformes > Percidae > Etheostoma > Etheostoma spectabile. The sequence goes on from NC_045753.1 coordinate 155,811, forward strand.
GCCTGAGAGTGTCACAGGAGGAAGTGTACTAGAATGCACTGTCCAATGTAGCGTGATTGGGGCATTGGAATTCCATGGTATTGCCCCGCTGAGCATGTTTTTTCCCTTCACCTCTGTGTCTTCAGGCCTCTATCCTTTCTGCCTGCCTCAAACCAGATCAGATCAAGCGGGGGTAAGGCTGGACAATCAGCTGAGCAAAGTGGGCAAAATACATTTGGGCACCAGAGACCCCCAAACCCCCTGGGTAACTGCATGTCCACTGGTTATTGCTCATTTAGTCTGGTGCTCTATATGTAATAAATAGGGCACAATGGACTTGAGAGCTAGTAGGGTGTGTGTGTGTGTCTAAGAGGAGGAGGATGGGAGAAAGAGGGTTGATAGAGTGGGGGTTAAGAGTTTGTCAGACTATGAAGAGGTGAGTTTGTCAGGAGTGCACAGGATACAGGGGGGTCTTGGAGGGCGCTATGTGTGTGCGTGTGTGTGTGTTCTGTCAGTGTGAGTGTGTGTTGCTGCACCCTGTCCCTGTGCTGGGTGGCTCTCAGGTGAACACAGCTGACACTATATTGCCATAGCCCATTTAACGTTCTAATTTTTCCATCATTGTTATTGCTGTTTCCCTCCTGCCCTGCACATGCATATATTGTCGTAGTGATAGAATAAGGTGGGGCGGTCAGACCAACGGCCTTTTCTACCAACGGTCAGCTGTCTGCAAAATATGAGAATGTTTCTTAGCCAAGCAGCCAAACTGGGGTTTGTTAGAATGAAATTAGATGTGGTGTGATTTCAATTTGTTCTTATCTTATTCATGTTAGGACCAACTAGCTCTAAAATGCTGTTTCTTTATTTCCATATGTGGTGAGGATGCTAACTTCTCCCTGGGGCATTCGGTTACAGATTTGGTCTTTTAGAGCGATATCACGATATGTAGCATACTTAAACATCCCCTTTACAAAAGTTTTCTTTTAAAACGATTACGATACACTCAATGAGACAGCGATCTCAACCGACTCAGGGAGCCAACATTAGCCTAATTAGCTAGTTAGCTACAAATCATATCAAAGCTATGCTTTATGAGCTATAATTAATGATTTGTAGAAAGTCAACAGGGTGATACAAGGTTAGATGATGGAAGTTGGATTAGTCAACAGAGAGACTTGAGCCAGTCCTTTATCAGCAGCCAGTCAGTCTAATCGGGAAACGGACACAGGCCGGCTGGCTGAAAACAAAAGAGATCATGGAACACAAACAAAGTGACTGAAACATGAAGAATTTAAGAAGAGATGAAAAGAGGGCATGGTGTCTGATCAAGGGTGGAGGATCCCAACATAAACTGTGAGAAGAAGAGAAGAGGTGGAGGGTGGGAAAGAGATGTGGAGTCAGGTTCAGTGTTTCTCCTTTGCCGCTGAGCCACGGTTTATAATAGAGACGTTCCAGTGGGAGATAACCCAATCCAAACCAGAAGTGACAGAAAGACTGGCCCAAGCCAACAACCTCCCCTCCTGTCTCTGCTTCTCTCCTTTTCTGCTCGCTCTCCATCTTTATCGGTCACTTCCATTCTGCTCTGCCTCCTCGGGCCTTCAGGGACCGAGCGGTGCTCGTCTGCCGCCAGGCTGGAAGTGTCATTGTCTGAGAGACAGCGGCGCTGCAACCTATCCAATGGAAGAGCATGAGGGACATAGCCTGTCTCCACATCATGTTCAAGCCCAAAACCGAGGGAGACACTGTTTTGTCTTTTTGTGGTTGTTTAGATTGCTCTAGACTGCAGTCTGCAGGCGCTGGCGGGGGGCCACAGCAGCCTGGCTGTGAGGCTTCAACGCAGAGATGGGCCAGCATCAGCACAGCTTAACTCTAACTCCTGCCTATTACCAAAGGCTATGGGCTGGCTTTGTGTGCTATTCTCAAAACCTTACTATCAGAAATTTAATAACTCAAAGTCTACTTTGTTGTTGTTAATGTGTGTGTCCGTGACTAAGATGAAAGGCACATCAAGAGGAACAACCATCCATGCCAGACAAATGTCTTTCATCATGCTTGACGGAGTTATAAAGAGAAACCAATTAAGTCAAAATTAGTGAAATAAAATAGAGTGACTGCTATCAGCTGACATAATTCCTGGGCAAACAGTATGAATTAAAGTATGGCATGCCAGCAGTCTGGGGTTGGTACGCCGGCTGGTTGATCAGCAGTGTCTACGTAAACTTTCTAGCAAGGAAACTAAATCTGAGTCACAGCTCTTCTCCTCGGAGTGAGATCTCAGAAAGACCCAAAATGAATTGCACAAACTGCAGGTATTTTATATGTTTAGTGGGACTCAGTTCTGTGAATGAGCCATGCCAAATGTGAATTTTTCATTTAAATTAAATGTTTGGATTAACACGTTTTTGCACAGATTTTTAAATGTGAAGAATTTATTGTAAAGAAATGGTTGCAGTAAGGTTATGATTTAATCAGGAGTTACATGCATATGCATGCAGGCGGGTAAGGGTTTATTATCTGCCTGCATGCATATGTGCTACAGTCTGTATGTGAAACCAATAATCATAGCTGTCAAATTGTAATTAAGTAAAAAATACAAAGTGTTTCCATCTAAAATGTTGTGGAAAGTCAAAAGTTTCTTACAATGGAAATATTAAATTACAGACAAGTACTTGAGTAATTGTAGCTACATACTTTCCACCACTGCAGTGCCAACAGGTTATATATATATATATATATATATATATATATATATATATATATATATATATATATATATATATATATATATCTAATATATATAGCTTATATAACTAGAAAACAGGGCTCAGGTGTAACCCACAGCTAAATCACTAGTTCCATGGCAGTGTCACACTTCCTGTTTGCATCTCCTAAAACATGATGAAGCTTTATCTCTCATAAAAACCCAAAATCCAAAACCTTTCAAGATGTATAGTACCACTAACATACCAAAGGATGGCCTTTCTGATAAACCTCTGATTTTTTTAAAGTAACATGCATACAACCTGTAAATAAAGGGAGTGGAGAGTGAAGGATTCAAACTATTGAAACAATGGCACACTAGAGCTGCCTCTCCATCACATGAGTTTAACAAGGAGTCACAGTGGTACAGGCCCACCACAGTATCATTAAGACCTCATAGAGGCCATAAAGAAAAGACCCAAAAGTACAAATATTTAGCTATCTGGATCTCCCGAGCAGGTCTCGCACGTCAAATGGCCTGGCTGAAATGGCCTGTCAGCCAGCACATTCTTTCTCTCAATGAGGACCGACCGGAGCCATGTTTTTGTTGGTATGACCCAGTCACCCCTCCTTCCCCCACTGACGTCTGTTTGACAGAGTAAAAAATGCTGCTCCAGACGCTGATACCGGGTCATATTTTGTTTGTTTCACCAATGTTTCACAGCTGTGTAATCTGATCAGGGTACAGCATTTGGGGCAGTTGACAGACAGAGAGCAGACACTGGGGTTGCCACGGGCCACAGACTGATCCCTGGGTACAGAGCAGCTATCTGCTGGGCTGGACCCACTTGACCCCACAGGACCAAAGATCTATTTATAGGACTATGTCTCTCTGTGTCGACCGTGTGTTTATCTGCCTACATGTGCACGTGTGTCCTATGTGTTTGCCAGCTTGCCCAGAGGGGAGTACGTCTTATCAGCACCACGGAGCATTCATCGGGGGTGACATTTTCTGCCAAACCAAACATATAGCTACATGTGCTATCTTCACTCTGCAGGTTGTTGAGAGGCCTGACTTATGCGACTTGTCAGAAGGAGCTAATGCTATCGTCACACCGACCCATTGATTCGGTACGTTGCCTTTCTTATTATTTTTCCTGTGATAGGTAATTTGGTCAGACAAACCTTTCTTTCTTCCTTGCTCAATTCTGAAAGCTGAAACAACAAACGGGCACCAACAGCTACATAGTCCTGCTTGCTTTTACCACCCCAGGGACGCTCAGTGGGTCATGATTGAATGTTGTTCTAGAGTTCTGAAGGGGGCTGCATGTGTATATGTATTTTTCCCATCTTTTGGGGTCTAGAAGTGTGTATTATCCCCAGCACACCTTTCCAGGCTTGGTGAAAACTGGAAACTTGTATAACTGTCGTGAGTGAAAGTAATGGGATTAGGTAAAGCTGATGCTGTTGACTCAACTAACAGGATTGTGAACTGTGGAAAACTATTGCCTTTACCTCATTGGTTATGGCCATTTTCATGCCCTGGAGGAAGCCTGGGTTTGGAGTGGGGGGGGGGGGGGGGGGGGAGGGGGGTCTTCACTGAGGACCATAGACTACATAGAAAAGAAATAAAAAAACAGAAAGTCGATGTAAAAACTCCTGGTCCACTTACTATCTTCTTCCAGAGCATGAAGGAAGTTACTGAGACAACTTAGTCATCACGTGACATGAAGTATGGATCCATACTGACATTTTAAATGCCAAATTGGTATAACACTGTCTTATGGGTTGGTGCCCTCACCCCAAGGCCAGAAACCCTGAATCTTATAATGATTGATAACAAAACTTTATTGAGGATAGGTCCCCTCTGGCCACCACCTGATCCACTTCAATAGGTCATCGATCCGGGGATCACATCAATACTTCCCTACATCGTGACTGAACTCCCATGTGATGACAACTGAAAAAAACTCCCTCCATTGGTGAAGACCTCAAGATGCAGTTGAAAGTTATTGAGTGGGCCTTTGTTTGTTTGAGCTTTTCCACCCAACTGAGCTATATTTCATCACAGTGAAGACAGCTTTGAAAGACCAAATGCTCCTACATCGTGTGAGAATCACCCTGTGTACGGTCACAGTGTCCACAGATCACGGCTATGGATGGAACGACAATAGTTCTATTACAAATGACTTTAAATGTCACACAGATTAGAGATGAGAGGTTTGGTCCTTTGTTATTTGCTTTGATTATGTATTGCTCAAAATGACAAGAATTTGTTCAACAATAGTCAAATGTCTTTTTCTACAAAGCAGCAGGCTTTTTTTTTTTTTACTGAAATCCAGTAGTCGCCATGCTGCATTCAATACCGTTATATTTAGCTTCTTTCTCTCCTCAGCACAGTGAGTGTAGGACTTAAGTATGATAACAACTAAGAAGAAAATAAAAAGTTCTTTCAGATGAAGGGCAGAGATCTTTAGATTACCAGGACAACACACAAACACACACACACACATAACCACAATTAGATCTGACTCAGAGGGAACTTGTTGGGTGAGACAGATAGTGTGTCACAGTGACCATAGGTGTCACTTTCTAACCCCCCCCCCCCCCACACACACACACACACACACACACACACACACTCAGTATGATGTCATTAACTGCCTGTCTGCTGAGTCGTGGACCAGGGCCATGATCACAGGCTGAATGACTTCAAGGCTCCACATGAGCCGGCAGGACGAGTGGGAGAGTGGGAGGATAAATGGCAGGAAAGACAGCAAGAGACAACTCTGCAGTGTCCTCAACTGCAGAGGAATGATAATGGATCAGATGTAATACCATGTTTAGCTTGGTAACTAGGAGTTCACTAACATGTGAGCATTACATCTCTGCTAGAATATACCCACAACGTTTCATTTCTGGGATTGATCCAGTGCTGCCGGAAATTCCGCCTGATGTCCCTCATTTTTATCCGGATGTCTGTCCCCGTCCTCTGTCTCTGTGTTGGCATACTAACCTCCGGTAGATTTCTGAGGACTATGGTTACCTGGTCCTCAGGTCTCTGCAGGGTAAATCCAGACAGCTAACTAGACTATCTGTCCAATCTGAGGACTATGGTTACCTGGTCCTCAGATCTCTGCAGGTTAAATCCAGACAGCTAGCTAGACTATCTGTCCAATCTGAGGACTATGGTTACCTGGTCCTCAGATCTCTGCAGGGTAAATCCAGACAGCTAGCTAGACTATCTGTCCAATCTGAGGACTATGGTTACCTGGTCCTCATATCTCTGCAGGGTAAATCCAGACAGCTAGCTAGACTATCTGTCCAATCTGAGTTTTCTGTTGACGACTAAAACTACTTCTGAACGTACACATGTTCCACCAAAACCACTTCCTTCCTGAGACTATTTAGCAGAGGCACCAGGGCACCGTCCGGAATTCAGCACCGCTCAAGACGATTGTGATTGGTTTAAAGAAATGTCAATAAACCGGAGCGTGTTTTAATCCCATCCCAGAATGCAGTGTGGACTAGCCAGTCCCTCCTCGGCAGAGCTGTGGAGGAAGGTCTGGCAATGCTGGACTATGTCACTGCTTTCCATAATAATCCAAAATAAGCAAATATGGACAAATGTGTGTGTTTTAGAAAATGGTCAATGGTAATGTAAAGTCATTTTGTAAATGAACTAAATCTTACAACAGACTCCTCGTCAGTTGTGTCATGATGATACATACATAAACACATAGAGGGAATAGAAAGCAGTCCCTTGACAACAACACTGTAGGTGACAACTGTCTGAGATTAAACCCATACACCTTCACATATGTATACACACGCAGAGCCCTGTCTGCCGTATTTGCGTGTGATGGGAGCCACCTGAGCACTGTGCTGACACTTTCACTCTCTGCATACTTCACACAAGCCTGCAAACTGTCCACTGCTCCCCTCAACTGTTCATCAGCATGATGGACAGCTCAAAAATGTTTGGGCTCCATGACATGTCCGAGGGCGCAATTTGTCAGATAAACAACTCTCAGAAGCAGGCAGCTACTGGCTTGTCAGACAAGGAGGAAAGACAGCAAATTGGCAAAGTGAAAGCATACAGACAGGTCACCGGTGTTATCTCTGTCAGTGTGTCCTTTTCACTAATCAGGCCATTAGTGAAGGAGATAACAGGGATCTTGCTTTCTTTCTTTCTCAGCTTCTTTTTTCACATTTTCACTTGCATGGGAAAATCCTTTTTAAGTGAAAAAAAACATCATTCCTGATGTCACCATGTTGTAAAAGCTTCAACATTAACCTGCAGGGAATTTCAAAGAGTCTACTGGGGAAAATAAGCAGACTGAATGTGGTGAGGGAGCCTTTTTCGAGGTTGACCTTGTATTGTACTGCAGGATTTGGCTGCCTGGTGATTGGGAACGTGCTGCTTGGCGACTCTTATCATTCCTGTCTGTCAGAGACGGGAACACTCACTGCCTGTGAGGATGGCTGCCTGAAATTCTCTGGAGAGGTCTGCTGTTGGCTCAGAGATCACGTCGGCCACTGGCCACATACCAGGAAGACAGGAGACAGGATGGTAGAGGCTGGGGAGGTATTACCTGGCTTCTCTAGGTGTTCCATTTACAGAGAATAACAGTACTTATGTGACTGGACAGGTGACAGAATACCCTGATATACCCAAGACACAAGCATGTGAATTATCTGATCATAAATTTGCAAAAGAAATTGTATAACATCTGGAGAAAGCCAGGAAAATAAGTATGAGAGCCAGGAAAATAAGTAAGATTTACATTGACATACATTTAGAACTAATTAGAGATGAACTTCAGGGCGTCACTAGATCAGGTCAGCTCAACTTCAAACAAAGTGCTTGGTGGATCTGCGTCTTAATCCCCACATCAAACAATTTTGCAATTTTCCAAAACCAAGAATCCAACAATTATGCTCACACTATGCAGTCATTTGCCAGTTGAAGGTGTGTGTTGGTGCAAAAGAAAAACAGACAAAGAAAACAAGGTTTTTCTGAGCTCATTAATATTCATGAGCTGGGTAAAGGACATGATGCTGATAGCCAGGCTCTCATTGGCCAGCTGTTAGCCAATCAGAGTCCAGCAGCTTAGCTGGTTGAATGTTAATGAGAACTGACCTAAATGGAGCTGAGTCTTCCTGTAGGCTTTCTATACCACGCTAGAAGGGCTGGAAACAAGGTAACCACGCTAACCAAGTTACAGAGTCCATGGTAGGACTTCAGACATTACCACAAAGTCATGAAATACATGTGGCAGGACACCTTTAATGTAGATATGCATGTGACAGTCTGGAGGTTGTTGTCTGGTTTTACTAGGAGATTGTACACCTTTGATTTGAACTTTTTATTTTTTGGCTTGTACTCACACTTCGGAATGTGGGTTAATTTAAGCACAGCTCTACCTATCACCTACAAAATTCTGGTGCTCACCTACAAAGCCCTCCACAATCTGTTCCCTTCACACCTCACTGGCCTCCTGTCCCCCTACCAACCACGGTCCCTCAGATCCACCTTAGCTGGTCTCCTCTCCATCCCCAAGTCCAACCTCCGCAGCTTTCTCCAGGGCAGCTCCAAGGCTCTGCAACACAGTCCCCCAAGAGATCCGCAACTCTGAGTCCCTCACCATTTTCCAGTCCCGCCTTAAGACCCATCTCTTCACCTCCGTCTATCCGTAGCCCCAGGCCCCCTCCATTTTCACCTGTGCCTGAATCTTGTTTTGTGTGGTTTTGTTAAGAAGGTTTTTGTTTTCTACCTTGTCCTGGAAAGTAACTTTGGGTCCTGGAAAAGCCCTATAAAAATTATATGTATTTTTATTATTATTATAGCTCTGACCATGCTTATGAACAAAATCTAGTGGTAGAATATTTACACTAAAAATTAAGGTTAAAAAGGTGACACCTAAACTCTCTAGGGCAGGGGTCTCAAACTCAACTTACTTGGGGGCCGCTGGAAGTAGAGTCTGGGTTTAGCTGGGCCGCATCAAGTATTCCAAAAAACAACTATTTCCTCCAAAAAGGGCGTGGAACTGCCGGTGCTTTAAACCCCTAGATCTGATATGGTTGGTGCATTTCCCAACAGAGTTCACACTGTCAAACCTCAGGCATTTGCCGCAAAGAGTACTTAGCTAGCTTGACAACCGTTACGCCGCTGTCAGGAGACTACTACGGTAGCCCATAAGTGACAAGCGCAATGAGAAAAAGTTTCAGAACGCGCGGGCCGCACTAACACTTAACTTTGATGTCAAGTAGGGGGCCACAAAATATCTTCCCGCGGGCCGCAATTGGCCCCCGGGCCGCAAGTTTGAGACCCATGCTCTAGGGGGTCCAGGGCTCACCCCTGGACAAGCTTTTTTTGAAATATCAGTTTAAAAATCTAGCACTCTGGTGTACTCTGAGAAGACAATTAAGGAGGATGATAATATTACCTTATATAGGGATTTCTTTTATAAAAAAGCTTGTAAAAATATAATAATATTATATATAATATATATAATAATATTGTCACATACAGAAGTACGCAGATGACACAGCCATCGTTGGGTGTATCAGGGGGGACAGGGAGGAGGAGTTTCGGAGTGTGGTGGGGGACTTTGCTCTCTGGTGTCGCACTAACTGCCTACAGCTCAACACCTCTAAGACGAAGGAGCTGGTCATTGACTTTGGGAGGTCCAGACCAAGACCACGACCGGTCCTGCTAGAGGGAGTTGAGGTGGAGGCAGTTCAGTCGTACAAATACCTCGGGCTGTGGCTGGACAGCAAACTGGACTGGACAACACACAGCAGCCACCTGTACAGGAAGACACAGAGCCGGCTGGACTTCCTGAGGAGGCTGCGCTCCTTTAACATCTGCAGCAAACTGCTGTGGATGTTCTACCAGTCTGTGGTCACCAGTGTCCTCTTCTACACTGTGGTGTGCTGGGGGGGGCAGCATATCAAAGAAGGACACCCACAGGCTGGATAAACTGATCAGGCGGGCCGGCTCTGTGGTCGGCATGAAGCTGGACTCACTGGTGACGGTGGCAGAGAGGAGGACATTGGACAAACTGCTGGACATTACTGACAATGCCAGCCACCCCCTGCACACCGTCATCAGCACCCAGAGGAGCCGGTTCAGTGGAAGGCTGCTCCTTCCCAAGTGCCGGACCAACAGACTCAAGGACTCCTTTGTCCCTCATGCCATCCGACTATACAACTCCTCACTAGGGGGCAGGAGGAAATAGGGCAGAGAGGACAATACATACATACATACATACATACATACATACATACATACATACATACATGCACACCTGGACTTAAATTCACACCTGGTCAATTTATAATCATTTTTAACACTGGACTAAACACTGACACTTTAATAATAATTTATGGTCTTTTCTTTGTTTATTTGACAAATGTTCTTATAGTTGTTATTATTTTTATTGGTATTTTGTTGATTTTGTTGTCTTTATACTGTCTTTTTATCTATTTTTTATTTCTTTGTTCTTGCTAAAAACTGCTGCTGGAACTTTCAATTTCCTGCGGGAGTCATGCCAAAGGATCAATAAAGAGAAGTCTAAGTCTAAGTCTAAGTCTAAGTCTAAAAAATCAACCCTGTTGTCTACAGTCAAGATATGAACATCATTTTTTTCAGGACAAACTGGGTTATTAGAATATTTGGGCTGCATTGAGGTCATTTGAATGTTAAAAATGGTTGTAGGGCCTTAAAGACAAATAAATAAATAAAACGGAACATGAATCTCACAGATATGTATTGATATCACAGACAGATAAGGAAAACCTAAAAACACTTCTCATATGTCTTGGGAGTCACACTGGGAAGAAATAATCATTACAACTTATAGATACAAATTTATACAAAGACGCTTTTGCCCTCATGACATTTACTTATGCCAATAATCAACATAATAATGTCATATTTATTCATATTATACCCACAGCAACGCTACACAAGCAATTGTGTTGTCTAAAACAGTTCTCCTATATGCAAAAATAAACACAATACACATTATAACTCATATAAAGCACATACTATTTACATTTATTCAAAAAAGGCCCAAATATATGTCCACTCTAACATCTTTGACTATTTTGACTGGGAGGATTTGGCCCTTTTCAGCCTCCATACGAAGTGAGTGATGTATGCCCATATATACAAACAGAAGAGACATGGTTCACGGAGCTAGCGGCATAAATGAGCAAAAACGCGATGAATTATGGACATCAAGTGGATAAATCTTGGATGTAACAGTTTGGATTAAAGCTCAACAACCCTGTAAAAGGCCCAAGTTCCAGGCTGGATAGAAAATCACCTGTAGAGGCTAGAAAGATCCGGAAGATACCTCCGTAACCGCTAACTCTTTAGCTTTTAGCTGCAACTTTTGGTAAGTCTCTATCTTTTATGGTTGTTAAATGATTAAACTATGAATCAGAGGTAATGTTTAGGCTCTTGAGCAAGTCTCTCGGGTTCAGAGGGTTAAGTTGGGTTCAAAGTTCAACTGGGAGTGAAAGGTTGAAAATTTGGGAATGAGAAGAGGATGGAGACATCCTGAAGCTGATTGGCCAATACTCTCAATGTCACATCTCATACATTTTAATGTGAAGATCAGGACATTAATCCTTTTCTCCTTTCTTTACCCCCCCCCCAAAAATAAAAACTTTATGGATCTACACAATTCACATGGATGACATGTTGTGATTCAAAATTATGAATTTTGCCATTTTTCTTATTATTATTTTGCGAAGTTTGCAGGTATGTTATTAGAAAACACTAAATTTTCTAAATTGGTGTCAAACCCTTTTAAGACAGCTGTGACAAATGTTTGAAATATAGTGCAGTGGCTTATCTTACATTATTGGAAGACTTGGCAAGCAATGCTCTCAAAGATCGCGCTGATCTGCTTGGCCAAAGATCAATTCAGTTCAATCTTATTTATAGTATCAATTCATAACAAGAGTTATCTCGAGACACTTTACAGATAGAGCAGGTCTAGACCACACTCTATAATTTACAGATAGAGCAGGTCTAGACCCCTCTATAATTTACAGATAGAGCAGGTCTAGACCCCTCTATAATTTACAGATAGAGTAGGTCTAGACCGCTCTATAATTTACAGATAGAGCAGGTCTAGACCGCTCTATAATTTACAGATAGAGCAGGTCTAGACCGCTCTATAATTTACAGATAGAGCAGGTCTAGACCGCTCTATAATTTACAGATAGAGCAGGTCTAGACCGCTCTATAATCTACAGATAGAGCAGGTCTAGACCGCTCTATAATTTACAGATAGAGCAGGTCTAGACCGCTCTATAATTTACAGATAGAGTAGGTCTAGACCACTCTATAATTTACAAATAGAGTAGGTCTAGACTGCTCTATAATGTACAGATAGAGCAGGTCTAGACCGCTCTATAATTTACAGATAGAGCAGGTCTAGACCGCTCTATAATTTACAGATAGAGCAGGTCTAGACCGCTCTATAATTTACAGATAGAGTAGGTCTAGACCACTCTATACTTTACAGATAGAGCAGGTCTAGACCGCTCTATAATTTACAGATAGAGTAGGTCTAGACCACTCTATACTTTACAGATAGAGCAGGTCTAGACCGCTCTATAATTTACAGATAGAGCAGGTCTAGACCACACTCTATAATTTACAGATAGAGCAGGTCTAGACCACACTCTATAATTTACAGATAGAGCAGGTCTAGACCCCTCTATAATTTACAGATAGAGTAGGTCTAGACCGCTCTATAATTTACAGATAGAGCAGGTCTAGACCGCTCTATAATTTACAGATAGAGCAGGTCTAGACCGCTCTATAATTTACAGATAGAGCAGGTCTAGACCGCTCTATAATTTACAGATAGAGCAGGTCTAGACCGCTCTATAATTTACAGATAGAGTAGGTCTAGACCACTCTATACTTTACAGATAGAGCAGGTCTAGACCACATGATTAACAGACTGGCCTCTTAGTAGGTAGCACTTATCCAACAATCTACTGCAGATTTGTGTCATGATATTCGTGACCTTTGCCCATGCAGCATTTTTTTCTTTTGTTTGTAATGCCTCCTGCACTGAGTGAACCAAACAATATTGTTGGATCCAGTCTCATCTACCAGTACCTCCATTTCTGGATTTGAGAAGTTCCTCTTCTTTGCTCTCTTTGTCACTTTTGCATTGATGTTACTATGCATGGTTAATTGGATGCATTTCTCAATGCAAATGGCCCAATCTTACCCAAACTTGGCCCAAACTTACTTGCCGATGTGCATACAATTGCCTTGTTCACGTTTGATAAATTCACATTTCATTCGTAAGACAGAATTCAGAACATTTTCTACGCACTGTTGATGAATGAGGCCCCAGGCTTTCAGAGACTTGACACCAGATTATTGCTTACCAGCATAGGAATGATACTTCAGGCCAACAAACTCAGTGTCTTCTGGTCTCCTGGGTTAACGTCTTTCTGGTCTTCAGCCTAACCTCATTTCTGGTCTTTCTTCTCCAAAGGTCACTGCGCCACTCTGGATCTTTTTTTTCCTACCTGGTCTCCCTGTCGCCTGCCCAGCCCTTGCCTTGGTTGTCTGTGCTTTAAATAAATCCTGGGCCTTGGTACTCAGTGTACCGTGCTCTGTATCTGCACCTGAGTCCTCCTCTACCCAGCCGTAACAATTAGATATCCAAAAACCTATGGTGATATCACCGAGACAACAACTATATTTTATACAGATTTATATGCAGGCTGAAAAATGTATATGCATGTAAAACATTTGTAGTAGAAACCCACAATAAATGTATGGATCTGAAAAGGAGCATAAAATAATCATTTAAAAAATGTTGGCTAAAAGAAACTTTGGTTATTGATCAAAATGTGATAGGGTTAAGTGCACACAACCACTTTGTCAAAAAGGTGTCAAAATCTTATATAGATAGACAAATATCTGACAATTGAGTGGACAGCATTGTTGATGGAAATAAGACCAAGGCTCTTTTTAAAAAGACTCCTTAAGATTCTATAAATAGACAAAGTAGATATAGTTCAATATTAGTACATATTTATTTGTACATATTTATTTTCTGAATAAACTTATTAATATTATTATTAATAATTTAACTAATTTAAAATCTAATGGACTCATTTCACCCCCCTCTCCCCTTCTTATTAGATACAGCCCTGCCTTTCACAGTAAAGCCAACTAGCACAATGCTTCGTATCATTCGACAGCCGTCTACATCAAACCAAAGCAAACAGTGGATCAAAAGCCAGATACCTGGTGTAGCTCTTCTTCATTTTAATGAAATTTCCAAGGTGTATTGAAAATGGACAATGTACATAAACAGAGAATGATCAGACTAGATGGTTGTCCTGAGCATTAATCGAAGCGTACCTCTAATGAACACATACTTGACCCTGAAAGCATCTCCGTACAATTGGCAGCTAGGGTGATTTCAATATAAAAGTTGGTATTCTGTTTATTTTGCTAAAGCTTCTGGGATGTCCGCTGAAACCTTTATAAATAAGACCCTTGATGCTATGTTATACTTGGCCTTTGGGATAGGTAGTATTTAGGAGACATTTGGAGGTAACACTTTCTCTGCTCCACACTTTAATATAGAGCGTATCTAGAAGAAAAAGGCTTACAAATTACAACATAAAGCGCACTGTCTCATGGGGAGCTGGAATTATCTTTTGGTGCGGTGGTCCAGTGGGTTTCTATCGCTACAGTTCTATCATTGGTGGTAGGCGGAGTAAGCCACCTGGTGGACCTTTTGCCGGTACTATCAAAACAATATAAAAATCAATGAATCATTTACTGGCAGAAGGTGTAGTTACAATGTCGAGCTACAGTATATGTTTTTGTTATCATACTGTTACACATGCTCCAAACATATGACTAGCTAAGCCGAGACACAAGGGACCACAATCAAAACCACCAAGGCAAGAAGACCAATACTGATCAGTGACATCTACAGTGCCAACTATTCACTGTAAAACACACTTTGTTTCATCACACACCACACACACACACACACACACACACACACACACACACACACACACACACACACACACACACACACACAACACACACACACACACACACACACACACACACACACACACACTAATGTGACTTCAGAGTTTCTCACAAGTTGCACTAGTTTCTACATGTTTTCTATCACATTTGGATTGACAGCTGCTGTATGGTGTTCTCATTTCTTAAATCGTGGAGTGTTCTGTCTATCCGTCTGTCTGTCTGTTTCAGTACTACGGACAGCGCCACACCTGCACAGGCACCCCCTGATGTAGCCATAGTTATTTCACCATTTCCCAGCAGAATAGTCCACTTGCTTAGCTGTGTGGTGTACAGTAATCAGATGCTAAAATATTTAGATAATAAAAAGCATTAATCCACTTGCTAGTATGCAGTGCGTCTACCGGTAGATGTGGAGCTAAAACAATTGATATTGATAGTGACAAAGGAGGTGCAGAACATTTCCGAACATTTAATGTGTAAGCATATGGATGTTGTGAGTTAAATGTCCCAGTGCTATTGGGAGGTGGGGGGCAAACTCTAACTTAATCATTCTGGGGGGTTGAAACTCCCAAAAAGGCTGAGAACCACTTGTCTAGATCTAGAAAACAAAAATCTTAACAAAAATCTGATGTTTTGTATTTTATTTCCAACACCTGTTCAAGGTTTGGCTTTGACAAAAACCTCCGATGTGAAATGAATAACACCTCAAAAACGCGGTGTCGTAAGCTCTGCCGAGGCCTCTATGAGAGAAGAAAAGTGTGCTCAAACAAGCCTGCATACTGAGGCGGACGTTGTTAAACCAAATTACATTATAATTAATGGATGATTTGGTTCTTGTCCATCACCACACTGATCTGCTCATAAACACAGCTATGTGTCCTCAGTAAGCCTAAAAAACAATGCTTTAGAATTTAGAAATGGTTTTATTCTGATTTGAGCCAGTGTTGTCCGGTCTTGACTAAAGCCCATTGTGTGCTTCTCTCATCTGCAGCATGGCCCTAATCACAACCAGGTGCCTCCTATTCACATTAACATATGGTTCTAACTTTCTCCCTATTTTGACTAATGCATACCTGGGTTGCTGACTAGTAAAACCGTAAAATGAATTCTTCTTTTTTATTATTCACAACACATAAGGATGGTTAAGAGCAGAACAGAGCTGAGAATGATTTCACCTGGCATGCAACCCTCCTCTGCTGCTATTGTGTATTTGATACAAGACTAGGAACAGTTATTACAAGCAGGACCTATTGCACTGGGCTGATCCAAATTCTTGTGTGTTATTTGGGTTATGTTTGTATTTGAAGAGCACACACAAATTTAATATTTTCATGATCTGTAATTGCATTTTTGCACTTATGTAAGCAGCTACAATGGAACTGAGAGGTGAAAGTTTGGATGTCAACAAAGATGTGGCATCAGTGCGCTGCACACAGTGTTCTACTGTTCCTTTAAGAAAGAGACAGGACAATGTCATTGTTTCTCATTCCAACAAAATCATAGCTGTGAGTACCTTCTGTTTTTCTTCCCCTAAACTGTGGAACTCACTGCATTTGTATATTAGAATGGCAAGATCTCCATGTATTTTTCAAATACTGCTACGCTCTGCTGTGCCCAGCTACGTCCTGCTGGGCCTTGTAATGTCGCACAGTGCCCTGCTATGCCATGAACTACTACAAAGAACTACTACAAACTACTATTTATTTGTGACTGTAATTTCCACTCTTCATTCTAACCCCAACCGGCCGCCTACCAAGAGGCCCGGGTCTGGGCCTGGGCCTGGGTCTGGGTCTGGGTCTGTCCCAGGTTTCTGCCTAAAAGGAAGTTTTTCCTCGCCACTGTCGCACTGTTGCTTGCTCTGGAGGAAACCACTAGAACTGTTGGGTCCTTGTAAATTCTGGAGTGTGGTCTAGACCTGCTCTATCTGTAAAGTGTCTCCAGATAACTCTTGTTATGAATTGATACTATAAATAAATTTGAAATTGAAATTGTATTTATCAAAAGAAATTAAAGCCTGTCTTCTGGCATTCTGGCTTTTATTTGGAGTAAAGCTATATAATTATTGTATAAGTGTTAATCATGTTTTTTTATATAAACACTCCCATATACACTACTGAAATGCTCTCATCCACACATTTGAAAGTGAAATCCTAGCAATTCAGTAGTGTAAATGGGAGTGTTTCAGTAGCATGTGAGAGCATTTCACTTGTATGTGTGTACAGTTTCAGTATATTATGTGAGCTTATCATTTTTCAGTATAGCATATTAAAGAATTGCAGTAGTGTGTGTGAGGTAATTGTGAGTAATGTCCCTGCTGGCCACTCATAATAATGCCTGACTTACCTGCCTACTTTATACAAAAGAGATTGGCAAACTAAGGCCAGCTTGGCACGATGCAGCAGTAACTCAAATGTGTTTAGATTGTATTTCAGCCTTTTAATGAGTAGTCCAATCAAACCGATGCCAATTCAACCAATTGATTTGTACAGACTCTTCACTGTTGCAGCTCCACTTTGTCATTTAGGCTGAAACAGCTATAGACTAAGAATCCTTTTACATAAAGATCAACAGCCCATGTGGCAGCTTTAAGAAATGCCAATCCCAACAGCCTAGGGAAGTGCTGATGATGACAGGACAATATCTAAAAAAAGTTAACATGGACTAAGATTTATGTCAGGGTGTTATTAAAAGGTTAGAGGGGGGAATGGGGGCTGTGAAAACCAATAAAACTCAGATAGCCCCTGTGGGAATGTATGACCCTGACTTTCGGGAGCCCCCATTCACATTAATGCCATACATGTGATCGATATCAGAGAATGATCCAGAGCCGTCTGTTCTCTCAGGTCTGGAATGTGCTTCTCTCTCCCATCTGAGCCATGAGCTGGATCAGAGCTGTATATTGTGTTACTGTTTTCATTTCTACTGTGAGGATTTCTCCCCTTGGTAAAAATTCACCACCCAAAGCTCTTGTATCCACAATACAACACCTGGAAAAAGAAACTCTTCATTAATCCCCGCAGCCCCTAAGAATCTGTGGTTTTAAGCACTCCTGTTTCCAAACCACATGTGAGGCGGCAGAGCGGCTGGTCGGCACAGCCTTTGTTTTAGAATAACTCTGGGTTATTTTCAGGTCATTGTGGGCGAGTGGTTTCTTAATTGAATTTCTAAGCGTTTTGTTTAATATGCCACTGTTAAAGGGTTCTATAAATAGCCCAGTGGATGCAATGACCTAATCTTTTCCGGAGTTTGGAGAGCTAGAGATTACTAGACACTAGTCTCAATCTCTCTGTATAACAGCTGATGAATGAATTATTACAGAGGACCTTAGGTTAGATCACTGTCAGAGTTGTTCTTATCTCAAGATTAAATCATGTGATAGTTCACTGATTATTGAGACCTCTGAGAATATATAGTGCATATGATGAACTGTATAGGCTTTCTTTTTCCTGTCCCCCTTGGTGTGTGTATGTGTGTGTGTGTGTGTGTGTGTGTGTGTGTGTGTGTGTGTGTGTGTGTGTGTGTGTGTGTGGGGAGGGGGGGTTCTGTTGGAGGCTTTTAAAGCTTTTATTATAAATATGGCTGGTATCTGTGGTGACGGATGAAACAGGGCACTCCTTTAATTGGGTGGCTTCATGAAAACTCTAACGAATAATGAAAACTTTGAATGGAAGCTTCTGAAGTAAGCCCTTTAATTCCCTCTATATTGCATTTGTCCTTGCTCATATCCACTGAGTATATTAGCGACAATCATGGAAAATTTAATAGCTGCCCAGCTGAGTTTTTCTTTCCAGTAGACAGTAGTTTCAAATCTGAAAATCCTTTTCATAATAATAAAAGCTAAGAAATCATAATAACATCTATTTCCCCTCCCAAAAACTGTCCAAATGTGAGTCAACCAATGGGATCATACAATGCCCTGTATCCTGCTGCCTAAATATGGAGCCCAGATGGGTTGCATCAATCGCCTGCAAAATACAACTGCACCAGTAATTTGTGAAATAATTCATCACATTATTAAAGTTTAACTCATTATCATTATTATGAACCATCACTTGATCATTCTGATTTTCATAATTTTTTTGTTACTGTAAACAGACCACTTTTTCATCTCAACAAGGCTACAAATGCTACAGCACGCTAACCAGCTAGAGGCTGTAAAGGCTGCGGTGTATAGGTCTATTCTACATACTGGTCCCTATACACATAATCATATAAAACAGCACTGCTGTTATGAAAAGTGACATCATGAAATAAAACAGATTTTAATAAAAGGGTGTTTCTAAATAATGTGTCAAGTTTTATCAATTTCTTTTTCCAAGTGTATGAATAGAACTAAATTCTTGGTTCTATTTCTAAATGTTACACTATTTATTTGTGTTATTATTTATTTAATAATTATCTTTTTATATGGACTTCTCCAAAAAATGCTCTCTGAGGGGTGTGAGTGTCTTGGAGAATCACTGAGACACAGCCATGTCTTCTCCATGGTGACCTCATCTTCTAAATGAGGTGTCGGTGGTCGAGGGCGGCAGCAGAACACACACGCTCACTTACACATTCATCCACATAAAAGCTAACATGGCCACCTTTCACTTCACTGGAAGAGCCTGTGACTAAGAGCTGCCTGCACTCCACACAAGGGCCTGCCATCTCTCAGCACTACAACAGCAGTGGCCTGTATTTATATTAGCTGCAAAGCAATTTTAACTGTACATTCCAGATAGGTGAACAGCACTTGGCCCAGGCAGCCAAATATTTTAAAGCTTACAACCAACAAAAAAAAGAATCAGCGATCAATGTCCAGTCAACAGAGCACTTGGCATGAGGAGGAACGCAGCGTTTTGCAACAAAGGTAACAGATTTATTTATGTGTCTGAGCTCACAGAACCCTGGTATACCTTTCAATAAGTTTTACTGTAGCATAACTAAATATGAAACCAATTACAAACTTGGGTCGGCACTACAAACAGACCTGGGTTTGTATTTATTTTTAACCTTCGTATTGAACACAAGTATTTACTTCATGCTCTCCGATTTGGTTTTTCATCACGTCACACAGACTGGTTTGATAAATAATAAATGTGTTTACGGCGCGTGTGGACTGAGGTAATAATGTTCTATCCATCAACTGATGCTGGTCCCGGGGCCTGTTGCTCTCGGCTTCGCTCAGATGATGAATGAACATGTGAGCAATTTCACGGATGAATTAGGAGCTAAAAACAACAGCAGGAACAATCGGCACACATTCCACCTGTTGCTAATGAAGTAAAATGCTGGTTTTTGTTATGGCGGTGAGTTTTTATGCTGATGGTGGCTAAGATAGAAGGCCTGGCCGGTCTGCAGAAAAGCTTTAGGTAAACATCTCTTATCATGTCTACAGTAATATCTGTTCATTACATTCATTTCAAATCTTTTTTTCCTCCTGAACCAAGTTCATATTGTACCCACAGGTATGGGGTTAAAGCTGTTGTGCAATCCATAATTGTCCATAATCAAAGAGCTAAATTAATTTCCTCTGATGAAAATCAGCCAGGTTACAGGCACAGCGCTGCATCAACAAGCGAGTTGTGCAGAGCCAATGTTAAACTGCATTAGATGATTGAGTGCTGGGCTGATCATGTCTATCAGCATCACTGGCTAATCTCCTCCAGATGAGAGTAATCTCCACGCTGGCCACCATCAAATCACTGTGGAATCCACGAGGTGCTGCACGAAAAGCCAGACTGGAGCAATACAAGTTGTTTTACTGCAGGTGTTAGAGAGTCCTGAGCTGCCAAACAACGTTCCTACCCACTTGGACCTCTCCTCCACTCTTATTTGACTAAATGAATATAGCGTGGCCTCGGTTTTAATGTTAAACCCAGTGGAGATTAACAGTGGTGCTGGGACACCTTCAGCTGAGCTGAGGGAGCGTGTGTGATGTGAGGCCAGGGAAGTCTGATTGCTGTGACTTGTTCGGCAGTCACAGGACAAAGTGATCAATCAGTGAACCTTTGGATGATTTCAAGTTAAGGACACAACAAGAAATAGGTTGCCTCTCCATTCCTTTCTGGTATTATGATGGCAAAGAAAAGAATCGATTTCATTTACATGATCACTGAACTATGAAAGCAAATATGAGAACAAAGCTTTTGAGGAATGCTGCCTTGAAAGTGTACGTGGGCAGCAGTGCTCTAGTAACACCTTGAATGTAAAATAGAGACATTTATTAAAAGCATGAACCCCTGGAGAAAAAACATCTCGTATTAAAGGGGAGCCTAACACAAATATACAGAAAACACAATAGATGACGCACAACACTGAGACAGCTGCTGACTCCGCTACAGCACAGGCACCCTTAACCATACAGCATTATTCATAGGCTTAGTAGGATTTTGGATTATACAGTTATTGTATTGTAACACCGACATCCCGGCTAAGTCAATAGCCAAACTTGGAGACCTGGGCATCAACACCTCCACGTGTAACTGGATTTTGAATGTTTTGACCAACAGACCCCAGAATGTTTGATCAGGCTCCAACTGCTCCACGTCCATCACACTCAACACTGGTGTACCACAGGGCTGTGTGCTAAGCCCGTTTCTCTACTCCCTCTTCACGTCCCACTGCAAGCCTGTGTACAATTTAATTACATTATCAAGTTTGCGGACGACACTACGGTGATTGGTCTCATCAGCAACAACAATGAGACTGCCTATAGGGAGGAGATCCAGCACCTGGCCACATG
This sequence comes from Etheostoma spectabile, assembly GCF_008692095.1. NCBI lineage: Eukaryota > Metazoa > Chordata > Actinopteri > Perciformes > Percidae > Etheostoma > Etheostoma spectabile. The sequence continues at coordinate 177,287 of NC_045753.1, forward strand.
GTGCACTGAAAATAACCAGCTCTTCAACACCACCAAAACCAAGGAGCTCATCTTCCTGAGGACACTAAGGAAGAATCAGCTTTCCTCGACTATCCTGGTGAACTTCTATCGCTGTGCAATAGAAAGCATCCTGACCTACTGGGCAGCAGTGTGGTATGGGAGCTGTTCTGTTGCAGAACGCAAGGCACTGCAGCGGGTGGTGAAAACCGCCCAGCGCATCACCGGGACTCCACTACCCGCCATTGAGCACATCCAGAGGAAACGCTGTCTACATCGAGCTCGCAACATTCTTAAGGACTCCTCTCACCCAGCCCACAGACTGTTTTATCTCCTGCCCTCCGGCAGGCGGTTCAGGTGTCTCTGGACCAGGACCAGCAGACTAAAGAACAGTTTTTTTCCCCAGAGCTGTCTCTTTATTGAACTCTAATCCTCATTGATCCCACTCCCCTCATATACTGATAGACTCTCCTCTCTCTCCTCACACCTGCCTCCATCTTGTTATCTGCAATACTATAATGTTCACCTGCACTGCTGACTGTTACTAGAGTAACAACTGTTTATATCTGCATCTTGCACTACTTACGTTGACTGATATATCAATTTGCACTGCTGATTGCACTTCTGGTTAGACCTAAACTGCATTTCGTTGCCTTGTACCTGTACCTGTGTAATGACAATAAAGTTGAATCTAATCTAATCTAATGCTCTGAAGACCAATGTGAAGGAACACTCTTCTCCTCCTCTTGCAGCCTGAGTTCCGTCCACACAGAGAGTTACTGATGCCATCATGTGGATTCTTATAAAGCGCTAGGACACATGTTTCAAACTCAAGGCCCGAGGGCCAAATTTGGCCCCTCGCAGATTTTGACCCGGCCTGCATATCAATTTGGGTTCACAATCAATTTTGGTCCACCTAATTTACTTTTCCCGATGTTTTTAGGGCTTTATGTGTATGACCAAACTGTAAGTGAGAAGGCTATATGAGACATGCAATAACATAGTCAAAGATATTAGAATTCTTCGATTAAATAAAAGCATGTCAATAAACTAAACATGTATGGTTCTTGGTGCGATTGTGGTTCTCCAGTCTGGCCCTAAGTGAAACTGAGTTTGACACTCCTGCTCTAGGAATATAGCCAGGAGATGTACTGCCATTTATACTGCTCATGAAAGCATATATCAACAATACCAGAAAACCTCCCTGTGATAAGATACCAGCTCTCAACATTTACTCCTGAGCCTGAAGCTCTTTGGAAGTGTTTCTGTACAGTCATGTCTCTTACACACACTCACAGAGACACACTCAGAGACTCCTCAATTGGCTCCTTAGTCAGTTGATGGCAGTGGAACAGCCCCCCCCAGCATCTACCTGAACCTTCACATCACTGTCCCTCAATGCTCAAACTCACTATTCGACACTCACTGTTGAGTCAGCTGACTGAAATAATGCTTTGCACAAAGTGAAAGATAAATGAATACTTAAAACCAAGAAGTCATTGGTGCCTGGCTGTGTCAGCTAACAGACCATCCATTAGAAATGTTGTAGAAATAGAAGTCCTAGTTATGTGAGCTGGATTAAAGAAGTGCTCTACTTTCTTGAACTGGCAAAGATAAGGTTAACGTTAAAGGGCAATTTTTTTTCTCAGGTTAATTTATTTCTTTTTACCCACCTTTTAACGTCATTTTATTTTATTGCAACAATAGAAAAAAAAAAAAAATGGGACCTTGACTTAGAAAAAAGTCAAAGGCAGGGAAAAAAGTAAGTATTAATAACACTGGGGAGTGCCTTGCTTTTTTAAAATAAGTGAAAAATTAAATTCCATCAGGCCCCAAACCTCAAAAACTTTCCCACAATTGCTTTTGTTTTTATTTTTAAAAACTAAAGGTGAACGATATTTAATATCCAAGAATTAGGATTTTCGTTTCAAACCTCAACCTTACTCTCACATGTCCAGACCTTCCCCCACAGCGCTGCGGAGGAAGGTCTGGCTAGTCCACATAGCATTCTGAGATGGGAGAAAAACATGATCTGGTTTATTTGCATTTCTTAAAACCAATCACAATCGTCTTGGGCGGGGCTAAGCTCCGGACAGAGCCACGGTGCCTCTGCTAAATAGTCTCAGGAAGGAAGTTGTTCTGGTGGAACATGTGTACGTTCAGAAGTAGTTTTAGTCATCAACAGAAAACTCAGATTGGACAGATAGTCTAGCTAGCTGTCTGGATTTACCCTGCAGGGATCTGAGGACCAGGTAACCATAGTCCTCAGATTGGACAGATAGTCTAGCTAGCTGTCTGGATTTACCCTGCAGAGATCTGAGGACCAGGTAACCATAGTCCTCAGATTGGACAGATAGTCTAGCTAGCTGTCTGGATTTACCCTGCAGAGATCTGAGGACCAGGTAACCATAGTCCTCAGATTGGACAGATAGTCTAGCTAGCTGTCTGGATTTACCCTGCAGAGATCTGAGGACCAGGTAACCATAGTCCTCAGATTGGACAGATAGTCTAGCTAGCTGTCTGGATTTACCCTGCAGAGATCTGAGGACCAGGTAACCATAGTCCTCAGATTGGACAGATAGTCTAGCTAGCTGTCTGGGTTTACCCTGCAGAGATCTGAGGACCAGGTAACCATAGTCCTCAGATTGGACAGATAGTCTAGCTAGCTGTCTGGGTTTACCCTGCAGAGATCTGAGGACCAGGTAACCATAGTTCTCAGATTGGACAGATAGTCTAGCTAACTGTCTGGATTTACCCTGCAGAGACCTGAGGACCAGGTAACCATAGTCCTCAGATTGGACAGATAGTCTAGCTAGCTGTCTGGATTTACCCTGCAGAGATCTGAGGACCAGGTAACCATAGTCCTCAGATTGGACAGATAGTCTAGCTAGCTGTCTGGATTTACCCTGCAGAGATCTGAGGACCAGGTAACCATAGTCCTCAGATTGGACAGATAGTCTAGCTAGCTGTCTGGATTTACCCTGCAGAGATCTGAGGACCAGGTAACCATAGGCTTCAGAAATCAGCCGCATGTTAGAGCGCCAACGCAGAGACAGAGGACGGGGACGGAGGTTAAAGCGCCAACACAGAGACAGACGACGGACATCTGGCCGAAAATGAGGGACATACTGTGTAATAATCGGTGGCACGGGAGCAATCCTGGAAGTAGAACGGTATGTATAAGGTTGGGTATGGAACCTGGTATTTTTTTGGTTCTGTCTGAATGACGTTGGTTCTACTGTGGACCGTTTTACGGTAAATCAAACTCGAGCTCCTCTGTCCTCTCTGCATGTTGACAGGAGCTCCGACAGTGTGTACGGAGCAGCCTTGAGACAACTACGTCCTACGTCCCTATGAAGTGGTTACACTTTTCAAAACTTCACGCAGACAGTGTTATGATTTTACTGGAGAGACAAAAGTAGTCGCGGTGTAGTTCCACTTCCTCTGAGACAAGCAGGCACTGCAGTGGTTTCTATGCCCTGCGGACTGACTGACAGGCTGAGGTTGTAAGGTAACTTTATCTATATAGCACATTTCAGCAACAAGGCAATTCCCAGTGCTTTACATAAAAGCAACTAAAACGGTCATGAAAATAAAACAGAATAAAGAATAAAGAAAAATATATTATACAAATAAAAAAAAATGTTTATTTGATTAAATAGGTTGTAGGGCGGGTATGGGAGGGGTTTTAATTTTGTTTATTTTGTTTTCAGTGTAAAATGTTCTAAAGAAATAACACAATGTTAATTGTGTGAATAGGTGAAATTATTTTTATTACAGAGGGAAAGTAAAGAAAAAAGTTTCTGTTGGGTACCAGAACCGAACTTGAGGTAGCGGTCCCAATAAAAGTGGGAAAGTCACCGAGCCCTAGTGGTGGATATAGACTACCTAAACCTTAATATTATTATTGACCTTATATCCAGTAACAGCCAGTCAGTCTGCTGTCTTAATGAACTGTCCGCAGTGCGTTTTGGCTGAATCCATCAGCAGTAAATGATGTCAGTAACAGTCTTATCTTTCATTTGTGTTTGGCAGGAACACGAGGAGCCACAGTCTGGCCTTGGCACTTGTTTTGTTTCTGGCTCATTTGAAGAATAAGGTGATTGAATCAATGGTTGAATCTGAGGAGATTCCAGTTTATGTTCATCTGCCTCTGCAATTACTCTCACTCCCGCACCATACATGACATCATGGAAAACTCTGTAGGGTCTAGGAGCTCAGAGGGAAATGTTGTGCTGCTCAGGCTATCCTGAGCGTCTGCAGGGATACATCAGTCTTAAAACAGCGATTTAAATCACAGGATTCCTCAGATACTTTTACCTTCAGCCCTGTAGGCCAGTGGCATTTAAGCTAGGTTGATTTGGGCTATGGAGCTAAGAAGCAGAGATATTTCAGAATGGATTAGTAATCAGATGGATTCAATAAAATGTTCAAACAACAGTGTTTTATCTGGCCCGGGGACTTCTTTGGCAAAGATGTGTGACGTGCATACTTCTTTACTTGCTGCATGTACGTGGGCTGAAATAATATGCTACTCATGATTTTGCTTTCTGAGGTTTTGAGACAACAATAATGCTGATAAAACTGAGGTGAGCTTGTCTGTGTTTTACTCCCAGCTTTTTGAATAGATATAGACAACTTCCTAAATCATTGTAAGGCTAACAATAGTGTCCCTGAAACCGAAAGTCCAAGACCAGAAGAATCCTTCTACCTAAAGCGTATTCACAGTCAGCAGGAAAGATATGATGCAAATCACTGAGTCATTGTCACAGTCGGATGGCAAACGAGTCAAATCTCTAACGCCAGAGCACGTTGTGTTGCCCACAGGATCAACTGTTGCTTCACGTCTCTGTTCAGAGGTGGCTCCACACTACGGGGATCTTCCTGAACACTCTTCATGGCTCTGTGCTGCAGCACATTCAGTTCTTTCCTTCAAGAGCCAATCAAAATGTTTGAGATAAAAAAAATAGACTACAACAAAAGTTGGTCAGAGTATTGCAAACAGAAAAGATGGTAAGTGACGTTAAAACACTAAAATGTATAAAATATTTGACAAAATACAATTGGCACAATTGTATCCAGTTGACTTGAAAAAAATAGCTTAAGGCTTAAATGATAGGTAAACTATCAAAGGTTTAGATTGAAATGAAAATTGTAATCTTTACACTTTATTCTGATTCATGAAAAATTCTTTCTGAATGTTCTTGCACATTTAAAATGCTTTAATGCCCCTGCAAACTTCTATCTGTTCTGTAACATTAAATACCAACCAGTTGTCCAAACCTTTTTACTGGCTAAGCCCCGCCCACTCTGCCCTGCAGTTTGGTCTGGAAATCTGCAGCTCGGTCTGGAGCCCTGCAGCTCGGTCTGGAGACCAGCAGCCCAATGGAGCCCTGCAGCTCGGTCTGGAGACCAGCAGCCCGTATGGAGCCCTGCAGCTTGGTCTGGAGACCTGCAGCCGTCTGGAGCCCTGAAGCTTGGTCTAAAGCCCTGCACCTCGGTCTAGAGACATGCTGCCGTCTGGAGCCCTGAAGCTCTGTCTGTCTGTCTCGTTTGTCCTGTTTCTTTTGTGTTTGTTTCTTAACGGCCTTTCTGGGTCCTAATACACTAAGGTTACATGAATTCCTGCTGTGGTCCTCAGTCAAAAATACTACTACCAGTAGAAAGCAGCGCCAAACAACACTTAAGACAATTTGGGTCGTTTAAATATTCACCATTAAAGGTACAATATGAAACATTTCTGCATTAGAATGTCTAAAAACACCCATTGCTATGTCATATATTTTTATGAGTTGTGTTCTTACACTATCCTAAATGTTTCCACCATATTTCAAACCCAGAGAAAGCTGAGAAACCCAGAGAAATGTTATTTTATGAGACGTAACCATCATACTGCCTTTTTGTCACACAGCATCATTTTATGATTAATTACATGCCACTTTGCAACCGAGTAATACAACAAAGACCTTATTTATTGATGTACATTCCAATTGATCCAGCTTATCGTTACTACAATGTTCTGGTTGACAAGTAACTAACGTTAATGCTAAAGCTTGGTGGGTTACAGCATTGTTCAACACACTCATAAAGTTATTTTAATATGACCTAGGATAACAGCACTGGGCTAACCCCTGAATAAGTTCACTTGTAACGTAAACGTTAGCTGTATAGATAGATGATTAACACAGTCAGAACAATGTCGATCCATAACCTTAGCTATGTCATATGTCATTAGCGCTACCGGTGTTTGTGGCAAAAAATCTCCTCCCCTCCGCCTTTACAGTTAGCTAAATTAACCCGACATAAGGTGGCATATGCACCAAAACAAATAGTTAAGATTACAGAAAAGGGAGGGGGGAGATAATTCCAGGCAGCTGGGAGATCTTCAACTGCTGACAACGGCTATTGAACATCCTAGCATGCCCGAGTCCATTCCAACGTGAATAACCTTGAATGGGTAAACCCGTCCGTGAACAGATGCCTGTCAATTGGGAATGGTGTTTACCAATAATAACTACAACTCCCATAATTCCATGCAACATCCCAACGTCAACAAAAGTCTGTGTTTACAATCCATTGTTGTGATTGAGAAACCCCTAGCGGCAGAAAGTTAAATATTGTACGTTAAAAATAAGCTACAATCCAAGTTACAGCTCAGAAAAAAAACACCTGTATTTTTAAAAGAATGTCAGTCCAAAACTCCAGGTAGTGTGGGAGTGGTTTGATCAGATGACTATGTCTGGAAGCATAAAGCCCACAGCTAGCATCAGACTGTGTTTGGAACATTGGTATACTCTTATTCACATCCCACTCCCAGCCAGAGAATTACAGACACTAGACTGAGATTGATCTTTAAATGAGCTGCTGATGAAATTGTCAGAAATAACAGGCACATGCATAGATTTCTCTCAGATAAGGTAAGAGACTGATTGTCTTCACTGTACGAAAACAGATTATGCTTCCTGTTGAGCAGTCACACCCTAAAGACCCATTCTGAGTCAGGAAAAACCTGCATTCATGTGATCAACTCTTAGCCAATCATACGAAAGCTAATGGTGGGGTTGTCTTCCTCTACTCTAAGAATTGCATTGCTGGTCTCCAGGATGATCATATGGACCCTGTGAGAGTAGACAGGATTTGATCGGGCTTGGATTTAAAAGGAAAAGCCTACCGATCTGGCCCTCCGTTGATGGCTGCTGCTTCTTCAGTGCGTGGTTCCTTCTCTCCGCCCCTTGGACCTGTGTAGCCCCCTGCAGGGGCCCCGGGCTCAGTCTGTCCTCTGGACCAGTGACCAGGACCTCAGAGCATTTCCCAGCATGCATGGCCCACACTTTACTCCCTGACATCTCTTCTCGGGTCACCTCAACTTACCTGTGACAGAGAACAATAGCCAATGAGAGAGCATACTTGGAGGACTACCTCAGTCAGCTGTTTGAGAGCCAACATTAATTGAGTTGAAAAAGCATGAAAGACCCAGCAAACAGGCATTTGAATGTTTGCATTTGAGCAATCCTCAGTGGTGCAGGGAGCTGGAGTGCAGCCATGTTAGTGATTGCAGAATACAGATTTTGGATTGTTTCTTTCCAGAGGTCCATCTGAGCCCAGGCAGACGGCAGAGTGCGTGTCTGTTTGTTTACAGCGCTTTAAGCCTACTTTCAGCCACAAAGATGCGTCCCTCCATCGGCCGCTGCTGCCAACTTATCAATTTACACAATATACAAAGAGCAGACCTTCCTAGCTCCTGAGCAAATATTAAACACATCTACTCTGTGGATTCAGTAGCTTAGAGAGCCCCCACAAGGTGTTGATTTGAAAAATGAGCCTCTTACTCAGATCCAAGACAAGCCAAGTCTTCTGTGCAGCCTGTCTACGCTACCTACACTACATCATCTCCTGAGGCCTGTACCATAGGGCACCGCAAACATACATTACTGTTTTCTTTAATAAGCTCTGTTTGGAGAACCGCTTACATGCTTACAGGACAATAAAACTCTCCGAAACGTATGGAACGGCTTAGAAAAAACAGCAAGTTTTTAAAAAACCTCCATCAGTGGGTTGGGTTATTGTCAGGGCTAGAGTTTTACTACAGGAACAAGAAAATAGCATGTTGGGATGAAACAGCATAGATTTATACTCATTGTGTATTTAGAAGCTAGGAACCAGTTGTTCCAGGATTCTCCAGATGCAAAGAAAATGAAATGGAATGATCACACCTTTAACCTTTTAGTCCAGAATTTTGTGAACATCCCCAAGATCCATTTCAACATATACACATAACATATATGAGGGTGAGGGCCTGTGGTCATGGTTTTGTATTTGAGGGAGCAATTGGGGAATTGCCTTTAAGTGCAAAAATAAATAACTAAGTCAACTTTAATATAATGCAACATAATAGAATGTAAATGTATGTAAACAGGGACAATGCACAATTAAACATGACTCTTGTATAAGAACAAGAAGAGATATATTGCACCAGGCTGTGGCACAAGTGCTATTTCCCTCCAATTTTCACACCTAATTTACAATAATACAAATGTGCAAAGTTGCATCAATAAAATGATCATGGGCACATCCTAAAAAAACGCACGCCCCCCCACCCCCCACCCCCGCTATGTCTGTTTAATTGTGTCCATAAAACTGAGCAAATTTAACCACCAGCTGTACACAGCCTGTGTTGCCAAACCCGTCAAACATGGCCGCCGAAGGGTATTTTATCACCTGAAAGCCCTGGGATATCGGTGAACCTTCTCACAACATGAATTTGAAGTCACTTATTTATGTGGAATAAAAAAAAAAGAATGTATTTTTCTGTTTTTTCTCAGTTTTCTGGGCTTCCAGGAACCAACATCTGCTCAGAGCATCTCTTGACACACAGATTACATGTAGTGTGGTTGAGGGAATAAAGAAAGGTTGCAGGCTCTACTGTACATAAACAATAACCAAGCCGTGCATTTACCTCAGAAAAAAGACAACAGTTAGAGTAAACCCTGGTCTGTTAAAAGGCTAGAGGGCACTCCTCTGTAGAGCATCAGGAGGAACCGCTTTAATGAAGCCTTAACTGATTGGCCTGACTTACAAGCCCACCCAGACTTAGACACAGGCAATTTATACAACAGTGAGCACCCCCACTGGGGTTAGGTTAGAAACCCTGCCTTAAAGACAAAGAGAGGACAACAATTATGATGTTTCATATTAGATCATATAATAAGCTATCAGTGAATCTGCTGGTTTTACGACACAAGATTCACGGAAGAAAAATGCCCATTTACTGAAAGGCTTGAAGGGATGTGTGGAGGTGTGGATGAAAGAAATAGAAAAGGAAAACACGTCTGTCTTCAAAAGAACCAGGTTATAGTCTGATGCTATCTGAGCCAGTGCTGAGTAAATGGCGGCCTGTATCTCTGTGTCAACACAATAAGAGCCAAGACACGTGGCACTTGGAGCTCCATCGAGATGAGCTGATAGGAAGTTCCACTTAACGGTTGTCCTGTTATTGATTGCCTCGGCCAAGCCGAGTCCTTGTTGTGTTATTGGCCCTTCTCCCTAATATCTCCCAGATTAAGGAGTGACTGGAGAGGTAGACATCCACTCGCCTCGAGCGGTTTACGACCCTCCTATATCCTCTACATGCTGGGATGTTAATCTTTATTACCTGGCACAGTTTAAGTTATTGCTCACTGAAGGTCTTGTGTGATGTCACACTTAAAGACCGCGTGTTGTAGATTTTGTCATTGATGTTGCAAAATACAGTATGTATCATCAGGGCTTCCCACAGAAAAAAATAGTTAAGGTGGAAGGGTGGGGGACTTGAACTAATGGAGAAATAACTTAAGTGCTTAAGGAATTTAACTGAAATGCCTTTTTGTTGAAAGGTACTGTATTAATGAAGTTGCTTTACCTTACAACCTTTGCCACCACGGGTGTGCCTATCTGTCATGTGCTGAGATGCCACCGAGCTGTCCGGCGTCCGGCAACAATAGAGGCTCTGGGTATCTGCTGCGAAGAGCTGGGGATCACAGGAGCTGGGACGGAGTCGGGACGCAGTCGTTCTGCTGTCAGTGGCAATCCACAGATAGACTTTAATGGAAACCTAATGACTCCGCCATCATTCAGGAGCAGATCCACAGCCTTTCCACAACCGGTGGAAATTATGGGTCATTCCCATCTGTGATTTGATAACTCACTAAGTTACTCCTTAGCATTGTGTTTCGACAGTCTGGTCATTTGCTGTCACCACACCCAGACCCAGGAAAGAGTGATGGCTACATAGACCATGTCCTCCCTGTGTGATGAACACAACACTGTCAGTGTGTAGGAGCTGCCGATAACAGCAGCTGTGGAAGTAACGTTAAAGAATGAAGTCAAGTTAGCTAAGCTATTCCACTTTGATGTTTATGTTCATGTCACATGAAATAAAACTGAACAGGATGATCGATCCCCCCAAAGTTTTGTTGAGGCTAAAACAAGACAAAAAGTAAATGTTGCTCTTTCTTCGTATTTGACAGGTTTAAAGTTTTTTGTTATACCTTGGGAGTTTCGACCGCTGACTCTGCAGTCATCTTCAGAAGCGTCATGTGATGTTGCTGTGACGTCTACTGTGGGTGTGATTCACACCTTCACACAGGTGGAATGACACAAACTAAATCTATCCCACCCACAGCAACATCACGTCACCGGCGTTTGAAAAAAAAGCAATTACAATAGTAAGCTAAATGAACTTGTTTGGATTAAAAAGTCATTTTGGCGCCATAAAGCACTGATGTTTTCTTATTGCATTCATTTAACAATGACATATTAAGGAAAAATATGCTATATATATATATATATATATATATATATATATACACATATATATATATATATATATAGATGATATGAGCACCAAAGGTGGGTTGTTGTTTACTACTAGTCTACTTCCTATTATAGTATTCGTATGCACCAACACATACCTGGTGGCATTCATGAGCAGTTTTACAGTAATTGAGCGTTTGTTTAATTTAACTTGGACAAAAACTGCAGATTGCAGTAGGTCATGGTGAATTATAATGCTTTCTATTTCAAGGTTTTTTCTATTTCGAGCCAGAGATTCACACATTTAACCTTAAGTGAATCTCTTCATCAGTCCTGTTCATCTTTCATCAATGAATTATTCATTTGAGCAGTCACATCTGGTATGTTTTCTCTCCTTTTGTCTCTTCCATGCTTGTCTTCCACTGTCCGGGGCTTGTTGGCGACCACCAGCCGAGCTGAAGCCCAGCCAGACATACGGGAGGCTTTCATGGCCTGTGATATTTACGTTGGGGTAAGTCCAGGATTTCCAACTGATGATTGTGAATTTATGCTGCAATCAATATGGGGGATCCTCCGGCTGAGCTCATTATGATCCTTCCTTCACTGTTTTGTACATGTTGATGAGAGCACCATAATTGGCTGTTTCCAGCTTAGGCACGGGTCCACTTGTTTATGACTTCCACCAAACGGACCAACACTCTTGACTGGAATGCTTTTATCGTAAAGGCTTTTCTCCAAGACTGAATTCTTTCTCACACTATTATCAGGCCAAACGGTAATCTCCAGTGATTTCAGTATCCAATACTGTGCAGTGCATCTTCTTGTCTCATGCTGCTTTAATCCAGCAGCATGATAATACTTAGCAGAGTGGAATGTATCTGTGATGGGCGACATACTGTATTTGAGTGAGACAATGTGCCGCTCAACAGGCCAGAGGTATGCTTTTATCCTGGTGTGAATGCAGTCTATGGTTTGTGTAATGCTGGGCTCCAACCTGAGCCTTCCCTCACACTGCTGCTCACACAGCTGGTGTTTCTGGATTTGTTTGAAACTAAATCGACTTGCGAATAATGAACAGGAATCAGCTCTATGTACATCGCGCTTCACTTTAGACAAGTTGTTATTAAATGATTTTTTAACAGAGGATTTGGCGAGATTTAAAACTTTTGCCATTCTATAATAAACAATGGCACGGCCATAATGAAAATATTTACTTAATTCTCTAAAGTGACTTATGGCAACTTTGGCCACTAAACAGAGTGTCATGAGTGTTATGGCGTCAGGTGCCACAGTCTGTATAAATACAGCCTGTACACTTGTTTATAGGAAAACCCCCATCTGGCTTGAGCCACAGTCAGGCGCACTGGTGACCCCGAGGATTCTTCGAATGGAAAATATAACAGGACTGTTTGCTAAGCGGGGGGAAAGCTGTACGGCAGTCAACTGTCAAGTGACAGACAAGACAACGTTGTAAAAGACTGCAGGCTCCACATCTCTGAGCCCAGCCCTGTCCCAGCCTGTAAACACACAGTCTGCTGGCTTTTGAAGATCTATCCAAAAAAGCCCAGTGGCCTTTTTTCACCCCCATTTACAAGATTTATAAACAATGACAGCGTTATAGTGCTGTGCAGACTTAAAGGTTCAAGTAGGTAATAACTGAAGGAATAAGCAGGAAAAGTATACCAAAAACAAGGAAGAAAAAAAAAAAATCAGCAAGAACATAAACAACATAATAAGGCATGAAGATAAATGGTGCATCATTGCACCTTTCAGCCCCAGCTCAAGTCTTGGATTTATTGTAGGACATGGGATTATTACGTTTATTCATTTGAAACGGCATTAAACAAGCCCAACATTTTTAGTTACTTTTACCTATTTTATGGCCAACGTGGTTTAGTCTAGAAGGCCCCTAAAAGCAGCGGGTGACAGTTGATGCATACACAGAGCGCTGTAACTTATGGCAGATAGAGCGTTGGAGAAAGTTCAAAGGTCAGATGTTTCAAATAAACATGGACAGGCTACAATAACTGTTTCTGCCACACATTGTGAAAGAATATTGGTGGTTTGGTGTGATGTCACAGCTCCTTTTGTGTATGTATGAGGCTCATCTGTTTTCATCACCAAATGCATCTGTTTAATTGGAGTGTTTTTTTAATACACTGAAAATCTGTAAAGTAATTAGTAGTGTCGGGTTGTATCCGAGCAGGATGTAACGTGTACTTACAGTGGGATAATACAACCCAGCTGATTACCATGGTAACTCTGCTGCTTTTTATTGGTAAAAATCACTAAAGGTCTAAGGAAACTACCGTGCATTCTTAGTTTGGTGACATACATTTAGGTCAAGCTGTTGGGACAATTAAAACAAAGGTTGAAACAAGAAGCTTGGAATCTGTGAAGAAAGACAAGGTTTATAAAATATTACTCCATTTCTTTGTGCTTATTTTGCCTCAATTATCCACGTACAACAATGCTCTCTCTGGACCTTCTGGAAACAGTAGGTCGTAAATCGACAGAGTAACAGTTCATAAAATAGTAGTAGAAAAGTACATTTAGAGATTAAATAAATGCTTAAACATGTTTCTATATTAAAGTATAAAGTATCATGAGTTCTCTAACAAACGCACCTTAAAATGAGACTTACAGTAGTCAGCTGAGTGGGTGGCCTGTGTCAGGAAGGCTCGGACTAAGACTTAGAATAACACCACATTATCAAGTCAACTGTTCATTGAACACCATTCACAGCTGATTGGCCCAGGCTGATATCTAACGCCAACAGATGTGACATTTTGTTGTAGAAAAGACTTGGCAGGGTTAACTAATGATACCATTTTACATTCTGATGCTCAGCAGTTGTGTTCAGCTTTGAACTCTGGTAACTCCAACTATCAGACAGTAGGATGTAACTACTATTAATTATTGGTGTGATGACTGAAACCTAAAGCGGAGTCCCAGCATCAGTGAGTCCACTCTTCAAGCCGTACTGCTGTTTATTTGGGCTGGATGTCGTAGTCGCTTGGATGGAAGTTTTTGCATTTATTTTTACAGTTTGTTTGATTACTTCATGTTGTCTCTATGGGAAGAATTGTCCAAATCAGATTACAGAACCACATTTCTGCAAATACAGCAGATCTGCAGGGGCTCACTTTGGTGATGTTATGTCTGTCTTTGTTGCAGAACTACTTTATGATTCAGACTGATAATTTGTGTTTATTTTTACTTTAAAAATCTAGCGTAGTGTGACTCCACCACATCTTCCAAACATGTGTCAAGCCCTTGCTCCAGTAGTGTGTGAACTGAGTGATTAGTATGAGCGGGTAAGAGAGGAGCGACATGTTTCTACTCTGGTCAGTGCAGCTGGGCTTCTAGTATTCCCCTCCTTCAAACTGTTTAGCTTGACGGCCTTTATCCACATCAATCACATTAGGAATGGAGCCACGGGCGTGTCATCAACACGTTTCACAGTGAAAACAGTGGAAGATGTCTCAGACCCACTTACGTACACATTCAACAGAAATGAACTGGAATGTGTTCAGCAGCAGCAGCAGCAGGGGTGTGTGTCCTGTCTCGTCTGCTCGCAAATGCCAAGAGAGATTAAGATATTCCAAAGAAGAAGATCCGTTAATATTTTACAGTTCACCAGATGTGTCCGTAATGTTATGAAAAACACGCTTTCTATGAATCCATCATCTTCCAATCCAGCCCGAACCTCAGAACTCACCAAATACTTCAAAGGCAGCGAGAGGCACGTGGTGGACGTCAGCATTAGGTCACAGCACCCAGCGGAGCTGCACAAAAAAGGTCAAAGGTCTAAGTATACCTTATATCAATATTGGAACGTCCACATGCACACACAGCAAGACACCAGGGCAGACGTGCACGGTCCTTCATCCTGGACATCCATCCAAGTCAGAATTGTGCTTTACAAGAGTAAAAGTGTTGAAAAATAACAGCCCAAAACATGAAAAACTACAAAAAGAATTAAAAAAAAGTGAAATAAAACATAACTTTTTTTTAAACACCAGAGACCACAGATCGTAGAACAACAGGAAGTGTGTTCCAGGAAGTGTCATCCTGCTCAGAAGACCTGAGTGTCCTCATGGTGACGTGAGGACGGAGCAGGACAGAGATGGACACAGGAGGCGGACCATGCAGGGCTCTAGAACCTTAAAATGAATCCTGAACTTGGTAGGAAGCCAAAGTGCTGCAAAGGAAATCACATTCTTTGTCTTTCTCAAACTCAGAGAGAATGAAAGATAAAAAGATGAAAAATAGAAGCGAGGAGGAGACGTGACCATGACCTTGTCTGAACTGAGCCCAAACTGATCCAAGTCACAGGAACACCGAGCACCAAATTAAAGAGCCTTTGGGCTTTTGCAGGAAGAAGAATTTACGTTTCTTGGCCAAACTCTGATTATTTTCAAGGTAACGGAGTAATCACCCGGAAACTCAATAAAATCTTTATCTGCTGGTCTGCTGTCTGGACCTTGATGAATGGATGGAATCAGGGGGGGCAACAAAACACTAAAGTGAAGCATCACACCATCAGCCTGTGACATACAACTAATCAGAACTACTGGAGGCGCGCAGGGGGGCGAGAGAGGCTGAGGGGACCACCAGGCATCAGAGCTGCAACCATTAGTCAATCAAAGAAAAACTATTTCAATAACCATTTTAGGTCCCCACTCCTTTGTGTCATATAGCATAATAAAATACAATCTTTTGGGATTTTTGACTGGTGGTCATAAAACGAGCTATATGAAGACATCACTTTGGGCTCGGGCAAATTGTGATGGACATTATCCCCTATTTATTGATTTATTGTTTATTTATGGTTGTTCATGTTCATCACATCAATGTGTGGACTGCCTTAGGAAAGTTTTTTACCCCAGTTATTGGATCTATGTAGATGAACACATGTTGACTGAACTGAGCATGTTGGGTTTAGGCCTGGAACAATGTTTACATAATTGTCTAACAATTTAGTCAATTTATTTTACATATTGGCTTTTTTATTGTTTAACCACAATGGATTTATAACATTAGCTAAATTGTAGGATGTAGGACAGGTAGCCAAATCTTAATTATATAAGTGACTATCTGTTGAATTATTTATATTTTTAATTGTTAGTTGTTGCCACATTCACATTCATACATTCACAACAAAAATAGCAAGGGGGTATGCAGTAAGAAGCTAGTTTTATGATAAATATGTTTTGTTCTAAAAACCAGGATAGTAGATTTAGGAATAGCTTCTTTCCCAAAGGCACAGTACTAAATTAAGCTAAACTTATTCAACTTTCTTAAAGGGGTGATAGAATGCAAAACAGATTTTACCTTGTCATAGGTGAATAACGACAGTTCAGTGGGTAAATAGGACATACATAAAAGCTTTAAATCCCATTGACATGCCTTTCCTCTGAAAATCTCACATTTTGAAACTGCCGCTGAAAACGAGCGAATCCCAACAAAGCCAAAAGATGACGTCAGGATCTCAGAACCATTAGCTTTGTCCCGCCCATGGATGTATCAGGAGAACGGTCCAGCCCCAACATCTACACACAGGCCACTGACCTGAGACCAGCTCCTAATGTTGCTGGCGTTAGGTCAGTTAGATGTCCGACTGAGAACGTTGTTCATGTACTTTGACGGGATTTACTAAGAAGAAAGTTTGGAATATTTTCCAGGATAATGACAATGAACCAGGGTTGTAAATGCAGTTCCAGGCTGTACAGGGAACGGAGACACTTCTCATAGCCTTCCCAAGGAAGCAACCACTCGACGGGCATGGCTGCTGTTTATAAGGAGATCTCAGGGAACTTTTCCCCCAAAGACAGTTTTCACAACTTTGGACAATTTAAAGCAGGATTTGCTAAGCTGCGGTTGCTGTTCCGACTGTCTGGTCATCCCAACCACAAGCTGTAAGTAGGATTTCGTCGCTAACAGTAACATTAGCAATGCTAACGTATCCTGTAGCTAGCATAGGCTGAATGTGTGTTGATCAACTGTAATGGCAAAGGGGCTAACGTTTTCAGTATATGTGCGCCTGTTCTATCCACTGACCCAACCCAGCCACTTAATAAGTCTTTTTAAATTGGACTTATATAGACAATTATAGTGCTGATCGCAATTATTTCTGAGCCAATTGTACTGTAACATTTGGAGTTGTGACAGCTCTAGTTTGGTTCTGTTGGTGCTGTTCTGTGTGGCTGCAGAGACGGACGGATGGAGAAGTGGTGGAGAACGCAGCTCCACATCCAACAACCAGCTTTGATTATGGATTTATCTTTTGCTTTGCCATGTGACGATGCTTGTTAGTGAGTTAGTGACATTCACGCAGAGCCTGCAATAACCTCTGTGACATCACGGAGCCTCTGCTGGCATGGTGAAGGATGGCCTGTGTGTTTGACCTGCTCAATACAAAGCAGCCATGTAATCTAAATACTTAAGGTACTATAAATACAAAGAAGCATACTAGGAGTGTGTGTGGAGCGTGTGTGTGTGTGTGTGTGTGTGTGTGTATGACTGTGACATGTTGGCTGTGCCTCCTGCTCCGTCTCTGGTTGGGTAGGCTGGCACTCTCTGTGTTTAAAAAGATCCCGGAAAGTTTACAGAGAGTGTACTTCTGCTGGGCTTTGTGTGACAAGCTTTAACGCACCGTACCCATCAGCAGCAAAACAGCCGCAGACCTCCCTGGAATCCACTCTGCCACTTTCCATTCAAGCATTTCCATGCATTCTCCAGCTTCCTTCAGTGTCCCGTCTCAAAAAACCTGTGTTGACCATTAATACTGCCGCTGTTTGTCAGGCTGCAAGTTAAAAGGCTACTGTGTGTTTACCTCGCCGTGTTCCCTGCTGGGAAACAAGATGCAATGTCTGTCAGGTCTGTGTCATAAAGGAAAAAGCTCTGATCTCACTCCCATTGTCTTCTAGCTGAATGAGTGACCGCCATGAATAGAACTAAACGGATGAAAACCAGCCAATGAGAAAGACAATGTAGGATCCAGTCTTTCCCCTGGAAGTTTAGTTTTAGCGAGCACAGCAACTTTCTTTCTGAAACTAAAAAATGAGTTGATCTGAAATGAAATTCTGCTTATGTGTAATAAAGGCCTGCACTTTGTACACATTAATATTCATATGAAACGCTCCCAGTGTTGGTGAACTTTTATCACTCTCAAACTAAGGTAATGAACTGCCAACAGTATTGGTAATTGATTCGGTATTTTAGACAGTTATCAAGCAGAAAAAGACAGACATTCGCTGGTTTCAGCATCTCACATTTATAGGACAGGAACTTAGTATGCAAGCAATCTGAAGACATTTCATAATTCATCTATCAGTAGAAGAAGTGGCCCTGCCTGGTTTCTTCTCTCCCTCCAGGTAACAGTAACTTCCAAACGTAGTGGTTTCCTGACAGTTCAGATTTGATTTGCCTAGGTCTTTTTAAATTTCAAACACGTAGTTCAGTGAAAATGTGTCTGTTTGGAGGGGGCCGGTTGATTGGGCTGTGGTATTCCTGCTAGAAGAATTCATCAAAACCAAAATGTACCCCAAAAGGATTCCAGAGGGACCCCGACCCACTTCATATGCAACTCCACTGGATAGCCTACTACTGACTTCCAGTCTACGTCCACATCAGAGGAAGACATTGTACTTCTACAGTTACCTGATTCATAATGTAATCACAAAATATCACAAACAAAATGTGGAGTAATCAGACATTAGCTATATGGACTCATGGCAGGGCGCTACCCATCCGGCCCGTTATGGGAGCTAATCAGCACCTATCTGCCTTAATCAACCACCAGGACCGGAGCAACTGGCCTCCAGAGACAAGCTCCCATTTAGCTCCGGACTTTGTGTGTGTGTGTGTCTGTGTGTGTGTGTGTGTGTGTCTGCAGAGAAAGAGAGAGGCAGAGAGAGGGAGCAGGAGAGAGAGGCAGAGGGGGAGAGAGAGAGAGAGAGAGAGAGAGATGTGTGTTATTATGATCGTTAACTAATTCATCATTTCAGCTTTCCATCCAGGTGTAGTGGTTGATGGTTAACGGTGTAGTATGGATTTATGGATTTGATTAGCGGGGGTAATGTTATCAGTGATGGAAGTTAGCAGTAGTTAGAGTCTGATGAAGAGTGCTGTGTCTGCCTGTGGAGGAAGAATCTCTGAGATGACGTTATGTTCTGCCTCTGGTCAGAAGAGGAGACTGGAGGCTACAGCTCATAACAACTTTATACTATTATGGTTATAGTGGCTGGCCCTGGTTTGATATTTAGTGTTGGCAAATGGATTTTTGTTGAGTTTCCTCTTAGTGAAAAATTAGACACGGAAAAGCGTAGCGCCTTTATTTCGCCAACCTTATTCCACACAGTCAGTCATGACAACAGTCCCGATGTTCCTGTCAGCTATCTGCTCGGGCTCCAGGAAATGAAGAACAGTAAGTTTGCTATATCCAGAAATCATGGAGCTGGCGCTGGAAGCAGGAGAAGAGTCAGAGGTGGTAAAGTAGAGCTACTTTGCACATTTTTGTGGGCCTAAGTTGTATTTCACACTTTAGCTGCCAAAGATCTGTTGGTTTTTTAGACCCTCTCTGTCTCTGGTCCTGCGCTGTTTGGAGGGTGGGGGGGGGGTGGGGGGTGGGGCAGTGACTACAGCAGCATAAGCCAATGTGTGCTTCTTTTACTGATATATTTTTAATGATATCTTTTGCATTTCTAATCCAAACAACGTCAGACTTGGCAACACACTTTCACGTGCCCGTAGCAAGACATGTGTCAAGTTTGAAATCCATCAGACTGTTCTAGAGATATGTGCATAACACACACACACACACACACACACACACACACACACAGACAGTGAGAGGAAATATATACATATTCTTATGTGACTCTTTCATGTCAAATTTACAGCACTTTAGATTTGTAATAAACCGGCTGAACGAAATAAACACAAATATAATTTTTCTCTCTCTTTATATTCTGTTTTCAGTATCTGTGTTTGGTAGCAATGATGACATGACACTTAATGACAAAGGATATGCCTCATGTAAAGACTTGATTATGACACTTGATTATGACAGAGTTAGCCTCCACCTTCCAGCTTGACTTTTTGTTTCTTTCAGCTGGGATTCTAAGAGAGTGCACGACTAGCCAAAACATGTCAACTGTCATGTTCACAGAAACGGGTTATTACGTTTAACATTTGTACTCCCCCAGGAATGATAATAAATTATAATTTTGGTATTCAAATAAAGGGCTTGTGTTCATTTGAAGTAAACGAGATGGATGTTTTGTTTGTGTTTGGGAGTGAAATAGCAGAAAATGCTCCACATGCACTCCGTGACCCAACACAGGCACGCACGAGTGATGCTCGGCCTGATGAGAGAGGAGATAGCACCCCATCCATCTCCTCTCTGCACTCATCGCACATATTACTACACAAATAAGAACTTGTCTCCATGATGTCACTTCTAGGACGCCACATCCCTCAGGAGCAATATTTACATTGCACTAGGTGCTTGGGAGTCACAAAGCATTCTGGGTAACAATCTCAGCAGCTTTGTTGTTGAAGGAAAACGGAGAAATGAAGTTGGCATTTGACTACATAGAGATGTGGCTTAAAACTGCATATTTCAGGTGTTTCATGAGTGAGTGTTTGATTACACAACCCAGGAGTGTACTGTATGAGTGACACACACACACACACACACACACACACACGTTTACAGTGGCAGCCTTAACATTAAACTACACTTCTGCTTGTTTTTGCGGATTCTGTCTGCTAACTCATCCACTAGCTCTGGGTATGGAACGAGAGGAAAGCCTCAACACTCCAGACAGAATGTAAACATCATGTCAGCTGTAGTCTGTAGTCTATGACACTTCACTAAACGGGAATTTCTCAGTGACACGCGTCTGACAACCATGTTTTATGAGAATGGGTTTCTCTCTTTTGAGACCATTTCAGAATCCATTTAGCTGCACTAATATGAAACGTCACAGTGACCTTGGAGCTTTCATTCAATCACTTGTACAACATGAAGCGCGTGTCGTGCACATTCCTCGGGCACTAGCCGATGATGTAACGCTCCTCTGAAATGCATTCAGTCGAGAAAACAAACTCAAGTGGTGGAGGAAAGTGCAGCTCCGGGGCGACAGTAATTATGAGTGGCAGCCAACACATTACAGCTCGTCATTACCTCACTGCTGTTACAAGACTCTCTTCCTGCTAATTGTTCATTCAGTGGTCGTTTTACTCCCAAATGGTTGACCATGCTTCCAACGAGGACAAAGATCACAGTTATGATGTCTTTTAATAGCGACATGTTAATTTATCACCAATACTTTAGCATTCATACAAGAAAATTGAGACCCCAGCATTACAAGTACAAGTAGTCCACTTGTGTTGGCTTGAGCTTTGGATATGTGTGAGACTACAGCACAAAGGGAGCTTGCTTTACATGTTTCCTCATTAGGGTACTGGAAGGCACACAGACACACATGTCACTTCAACAATTCTAGTTATGTAAAACTTGGGTTCTCTTTTTGCAGTTTTGGCCATAGTTTCTAGCAATTATAATACCTAATTTGAAGGGAAAGCTGAAAGCGAGTGCAAACAAAACCCCAACTATGGCAAGTATAAGAGGACAAAGATCAAACTAGGAAAGTTAATAGTTCACATAGGACAGTCTGGATAATAGATTCATCTCTCACATTTGTTTTCTCTCTTCCACAGTTTGGCTAAAATGAGGTTTCTTCTGATTGTTTGAAAACTCATAATCCTTTGAGTTCCCAGATCTCAGCAATGAAATGACAGACAAGCTATGAAAATGCGTTGTAATAAAACCGAGGTTTTAATTTAAAGAGCTAGCGCAAATACTACTGATGTGATGGCAGGGGAAACCACAGCATGATAAAAAAGAGATCACCCATTCAATGCAGAAAAGAAACCAGATTAAATTAGATCAATAAGTGCAGAATGGATACAATCAGGAAAACATTACAAAGGCTTTGGCGTTTTGGCTTCAAAACAGTTCTTCCTCCCTGTTGTCTTCCTCAAGCAGAGTCCAGGGTTCATGTGAGTATAACCAGTTACAATAGTAGAAGCTAGTTATGAATAGATGTATAAACGGTTAAAAAAACAGAATTGATGGGTCTCTGAGATTTGAGCTGGCCTCATCACACACACCACACACACACACACACACACACACACACACACACACACACACACACACACACACAGGCTGTTCTTGTTTAATAGGTGTCACATCAGCTTCAGAACAGTGGAAACCGACAGCCAAGAGGGATTTTCCATTCCTGTGGCTGCAGATCGATGTAGCCTGTACACTTTCACTGTTTTACTAAAGCCTGTACTGAAGGAGATTCAATGACAATGTCTTTGGTCAGCAATGGGGTGTTTTTAGAGTTGAGTATTTAGAGCATACCTTCACATATCCAAAAAGTAGAAAACACAAAGCTCATAGACGGCATCAACTTGTTATATTTAGGCAAGAGGAAATAATTCTGCATCTCTGAGTGTTTAGAGAGATCTAATGCAGATAAGTGCAGTAGGAATGAATGATGTCATCTAAATTAAAGCCTGCTGTTTCAATTGTATAATATAATAAATAGCTGTTCTTTGGACAGAGAGCTTGAAACATATCTATTTGTGATGAGTGCAAATATGTGAGGACTAATATGGTGATTGTGTTGTTTCTAATTGGCAAGGCTCAAAGATTTGCAAACTGAGAAATATGTGCTTCTTTCCTCTTTAGTTTTACACGGAGTCCTACTATCTGGTTTAAAGGCTGCGGATCGCTGAGAGCAGAGATACTGTTCTGATGAGGACAGCGTCACAGACCACAGGAACAATTAGACATTTCTGGGCACTGGAAAGAAAGAACAACCTGATTTTATGAAAGAAAGTCATTAAAACCAGGGAGGGACTGACGCGCGGTCACATGTTTAATGAGCTCCTGCTATTTGGAAAATAAAAGAAGGCTTCTGACGCGTGTAACATCTTATCTCCTTCCCTATCCTCCTTTGTGATTTCTGTTGTATTTCCAAGAAAAGCAAAGCCAGTGCCAGTGGAATTTGATTGGCCCGCTTGGGAAGCAGCACCCAAATAAGCCCTCGAATCCCCAAGGTGGTAGGAGTTTGGCCCGGGATGGAAAGGGAGTAAGACAAGGGAGAAGATGAGAAGAAAGGGAGGGAAGAAAAGAAGAGACAAGAGCGATCAGATGAAGCTGTGAAAAGCTGTTATCTGGGCATACGGAGTTGGGATGAGATGTGGCGTCCTAAAATCTGCCCCGATAGGTAACCTCCCTAAACCACAACTCAATCCTATGATAACAAAAGCCAACGAGCACTCATTTGACAGAAACGTGTGGCACTTAAATCATCATATAACACATAAGATGGACCTTGTCTTTAGGAACACATCACAGTAATGCACAGGGAGAAAGGAGCCACACATTTCTTTCCTTAAACCCGGTACCTACACCACCCACAATGCAACTCAACCACAAACCGTTCAGTCAGAGATTCTGCCGTGCTATGCTAGTAGCGGCTAATGAAGCTTTCAGCAGAGCGGGTTCGCAGGGGTCTGATAAGTTCCCTTCTCATTTCCGATGGTGGCGGAGCCGCCATACAAGCCAATCAACTCGGGGTTCAGTAACTTACTTGAGGACATTTGGACATGAAGACAGGAGGAGCTGGGGATCGAACCCCCAACCTTGTGTTTAAAGGAGGAGTCCATCTACCTCCTGAGACCACTGCTATGAACAGCAGTGGTCTCCTCCACAAGTCTGAAGACCATGCTGAGAATTTAATCTTTATATATTCAGTACTCACATGTCCTTCAATACTGATGCACTTTATAATTATGTTAAAGTTCAGAAGTATGAAAAGAAGGGTTAAAAAGAGGTTATTACGTTAACGATTATATCATAGTATAATTATGTAATAATCACTGTGGCTAGGGCTGGGCAATATTGAGAAACTCAAATATCATGATATTTTTTAACAAATACTTTGATATCGATACAATAATAATGATTTTTTGTGATCAATATATATATATATATATATTTTTTTTTTTACATATTTAAGAAACAAACAGTGACAATGAATTACAACCAACACACTGAGACAAAGAACGCATCCCAGGGCCAGCACACATAAGAAATGATAACTAGAATTGCAAAAGTCATCACGGGGTCCAAGCTTCATCGCGCCAGTCGTCCCGACGCCAGTCGTACGCCAGTCATACGCCAGTTGTACGCCAGTCGTCCCAACGCCAGTCGTACGTCAGTCGTACGCCAGTTGTACGCCAGTCGTACGCCAGTCGTCCCGACGCCAGTCGTACGTCAGTCGTACGCCAGTTGTACGCCAGTCATACGCCAGTCGTACGCCAGTCATACGCCAGTCGTACGCCAGTCGTCCCGACGCCAGTCGTACGCCAGTCATACGCCAGTTGTACGCCAGTCGTCCCAACGCCAGTCGTACGTCAGTCGTACGCCAGTTGTACGCCAGTCGTACGCCAGTCATACGCCAGTTGTACGCCAGTCGTCCCGACGCCAGTCGTACGTCAGTCGTACGCCAGTTGTACGCCAGTCATACGCCAGTCGTACGCCAGTCATACGCCAGTCGTACGCCAGTCGTCCCGACGTCAGTCGTACGTCAGTCGTACGCCAGTTGTAAGCCAGTCATACGCCAGTCGTCCCGACGCCAGTCGTACGTCAGTCGTCCCGACGCCAGTCGTCCCGACGCCAGTTGTCCCGACGCCTGTCATACGGCAGTTGTCCTGACGCCAGTCGTCCCGACGCCTGTCATACGGCAGTTGTCCCGACGCCAGTCGTCCCGACGCCTGTCATACGGCAGTTGTCCTGACGCCAGTCGTCCCGACGCCAGTCGTACGTCAGTCGTCCCGACGCCAGTCGTCCCGACGCCTGTCATACGGCAGTTGTCCTGACGCCAGTCGTCCCGACGCCTGTCATACGGCAGTTGTCCCGACGCCAGTCGTCCCGACGCCTGTCATACGGCAGTTGTCCTGACGCCAGTCGTCCCGACGCGAATGCGGAACCCAAAGCATGAGGTGGGGAGGCAAACGTCAGGAAATAGAGAGGCATGAGCCACAAGGTCGGCGGTACAATGCCGTTAAAATATCCTAGAGCCCTAAAGGATTTTCAACCTCTGGTTTGTCTGGTTTCATTTTCTATAAAAGCCTGTAAAACATCAACCCTGTTGTCCACAATCTATGAATATCATTTCTTTTCAGGAAGAACTGGGCTATTAGAATAATTGGGCTGCACTGAGGTCACTTGGATGTTAAAAACGTCATAGGACCATGAAGACAAATAAATACAAAATAAAACGGATCAAGAATCTCACAGATATGTTGATATTACACACACAGCAATGCCACACAAGCATTTAGTGCAAAAATAAACATATTGAACATTATAATTCATATAAAGGACATTACATATATGCATGTGACAGTATGGATTAAAAAAAACCTTCTGTAAGGATAGGAAGACAACAAAGACGTCAGCAGACTGTCAGTTTATGTTAGTATGTTTCTACTAATTATATTATTAAGTTACAAAGTTATGAATCAGAAGTGCCGTTCGGCGTCATGTATGACACACTCAACCTCAGAAGGGAAAAATGGCCCAAAATGGTCTACGTTGATTATTGCGCCCCCTAATGGCCTATCTTTACCAGATTTGGTATAGAGTCTCCGGGGGCCATGCCAAACAATCACTACAGGTTTGATGCTGATAGCATTTACTGTGGCAGAGATATTGCAACTGCAAATTTTCCATTCTAATGCAAGAGTTTTATGACAAAACAAATAAATGATGATTATAGCGACCCCTAATGGACCATCTTCACAAAATTTGGTACAGAGCCTCTGAGCGGCATGACAAACAACCATCACACGTTTCATGTTTACAGCATTTACTGTGGCTGAAATATTACCATTTACCCACTAAAATGCATTGAGATTTTAGACAAAACTATCAAAAGCTGAATATAGCGCCCCTAAAGGCCAGTCTTCGCCAAATTTGGAACAGAGCATCGGAGAGCATGATAAACATGGACCTCAAGTTCTTTGTTTATAGCGTTTAATTTGGCCGAGATAACATATGATATACGTTTGGTAGCTTGCTACAGATAATCTGTTTGGTTGTCACATGCACACACGTTAACATAGCAAAAAACTTTTAGTAGTGGCAATGTGTAGATGCTACCTACCAGGTTTTGTGCAGCTCTGTCGCACGGCCTAGGACGACTTCAAAAAAATTTGTTTCGCGCTTAGCACAATATTGCGAAAAGAACTTCAAGCAGATATGGGCGTGGCCTATATCAGGTGACTAAGCTTGATCTAGAGAACACGTGAATGTAAAGATGTTTAATGTGTGATGTATATTGTGGGAGTTAGAGGCAAAAACACGTTAGATGTCATTGTAGCGCCACCTAGTGGTCCACACATGTAATATTTGGTAAGTCAGGTCAGCTACCCATTATACATCTACCCTGTTAATTTCCCATAATTCAGTTAAGTGTAAGTGGTTAATCCAAACTTGGTCCTATAGTCCACGCCTACTTGAACCAATCAATACCCCACTGTAAGGGGCCCCTCAGGACTTGCCCTAGATGTTACCCATCAAATTTTGTAAAAATCGGATGAGCCGTTCATGAGATATAAACCTTTTGTATTTGTAGCATCCCCTAGTGGCCAATGTTCGTAAAAAAACAGTTTGGTAGCCTCAGAGGTTCATAGCAAGGAATAATCTAAAGTCTGGCTATGACAGCATTTATATTGGCCAAAATATGGCAAAGTTGGTGTTTTCATATTTAGTTACACAAATATGTTTGTGCGTAGCATGCCCAATTTTTGTCAGGGCGTTTTGGAGATGCTATGTACCAAGTTTCATGCAGATTAATCGCACCATCTAGGAGGAGTTCGAAAGTTGGTTTTCAACAAATCACGATTTTTCATGCATAAAAGTCTAGGCGGAAATGGGCGTGGCCTATATCACGAGATCCAGTTGGATCCACGGAACGCGTAGATATATGTTTTTTAAATGTCCGATGTACGGTTTGGGAGTTATAGGGCCAAACGCATTTATTTTTGCTATAGCGCCACATAGTGGTGGAAGATGGTCAATTTTTGCATCTGACGTCTTTGCGACCATATATCATGCATTGGTCTGTGATCAAGATTGGATAGGGGGCGGCAAAATGGAACAGCAGCCCATAATTACCTGAGTGTCAAAGTATGGTTCCTTATTAGATAAACATTTAAATAAATGCATTTCTCGTCAAAAGAAACAAGAAACAGAAAGCACAAAACAGCATCTTGGAGTTGAATCTCTAGCCCAGCAGTGGCCCGGCTAACCAATGGAGGAAGATGTGAGCTATTAGAATATTTGTGCTGCACTGAGGTCACTTGGAGCATTGCTGCGTCGTGCTTTGCCTTTGCTTGCCATCCTTAAGTAACTGTATTGAGCAGACAGTGGTAGAATACCTGCGTAGGAACCATAAAAAAATGTTGGGCTAGGAGCTTTTCCTCAAGCCGCCATCTCTGTCCAGCCGATCACGGGACTCAACAATATTGTAGTGCTTTAGTGCAATGTTGGTGCTTTCACAAAATATGTACACAATGAGAGTTTTGGTAAATAATCATCCGTAATGTGGATTTATCTGGTAAGATCAGAAAATTACATCACTTTACTGTGATGCAGCCTTTAAAACCACATTACGATATTACAACATCCTAAATCTAAGACAATATCTAGTTTCATTTCACAATATTGATATAATATCGATAAATTGCCCAGTTCATTCACTTACAAATATGACAAAAGAAAAACAGACACATAAATGTTTTCTAGAGACACCAGTCATATTTAAATCTGAGAATTCCTCTGGGATTTATCTCATTGAAACAACACTAAGTACTTCTGTTTCTGTGTGTGTGTGTGTGTGTGTCATGTGAAGGCCCTCTGTGTTTGCAGGGACAGTGAGCAGTGATCCGTAGCATAACCCTGGATTCATGTTGCTGGGTCATATCTGTGCTGCACCCCCACCAGCAGGAAACAAACACTGCAGTGTCACGCTGAACCTCAGCTTTCTAATTGGCTGCTAATTAGTAAACGGGTCTGACCTGCTACTTCTTGATGTGCTGGGAGAGCCCTGTCAAAGAGGGCTGACGCATTTTCATAGCCACACCACTTCACTGTCTATGTCTCAGAATGAATACTACAAATACTGTCATACTACTGCAACATAAATTACAAAAAAATTATGTGCATTTAAGGCTGCACAATATTTCAAAGTCCCCGCTTGGAACACAGCCTTTCAACAACTTCATTACTCTAAGTATTACTGGAGTATCTGGCTCTGCTGTTCCCGTCTGAAGCCAAAATTATAAAGAACATGCACATAGTTGTGGGCCAGCCAGAGGGAAGAAATGTCCCGGGTCTCAAAGTGTTTACATGAATTCAGAGACAACAAAATCAGTCAACAACACGTTGAACTCAAAGGAGATATCTGTGTCTGTGATGTGTTTGAAGACTTGCTCATCCGTCTTCACAGCGCTCAACACAAACACAGAGTGCCCGTTGTCACCTTATTTTTCACAGGGCTCTTTTCTCAAAAGAAACGGTTTGGAGGTCTGATGGGGCTGAGTAAAGTGATGAATGTCTCGGCAGCACTCCTAAAACACATTCAAATCATCATCCAAAACTTTAGTGTTTTAGTGTTCCACTTTGATCTCTGCAGTTTTAAAGTTTTAAAAGATCCCTTTTTGAATTCATTCAGCTAGAAAGTCTGTTCTGATCTTCCATGACCTGTAAGAAACATAAATTATTAGCAAGGAAAGGAAATAATGACGTTGTAGCAACAACCTAAGGTCATGTCTTGATTCCATAGACGTGAGTCAGAATATTTATCTGTTTGAAGTTCTGTTAATGTCTCTACTTAACTTGTTTATAGCAGACATTTCTACACTTTCAAATCTCGATAGTCTACCCTTCTTTAATGAATACCTTCATCTCAATGTGACTTTCAAAACTTTTGAAATGTTCTATATTAATAAACTCTATTTGATATTTTTTAAACAAAAAGATGTAATGCCACCTGAATTCAGTGTTTTGTCACCAAAATGAGTTAACATTTGTAATGAATGCACATATCTGTTCACTGACAAATGATTTCATTTGTTTTTCTACAATATCCGCCTGTAGTATCACTAAACTATCGTTTTTTTCACATGACACTGCTCCTCCGCTCTCTTCACTCGTTACCAGTCCACATCCACTTCAAGATACTAGTACTTGCATACAGGGCCATGAACGGCTCAGCCCCAGCATACATCCAGGACATGGTCAAACCGTATACTGTACATATAACCATACATATATAACCAGAGCCTTCAGCTATCAGGCTCCCTTCCTGTGGAGCCAGCTCCCAGTCTGGGTTCGGGGGACAGACATAGTCACCACATTTAAGAATAACCTGACAACCCTCCTCTTTAATAAAGCTTATAGTTAGGGAGTGAGGAGTTGCAGCGTCCGCCTAACCCGGCCTACCTGCTTCTCTTCATAGTCGTCAGATTAATTTACCAATAATATAATAAAACTAGAGGGAAGCAGGGCAGTACAGCCTGACCAGGCTCCTCTCCTTACCCTGTCTCTCTTAGTTATGCTGTAGTAGTTCTAGACTGCCAGGGGACTGAGCTCCTCTCTCCTTTATCTTTCCATTTGTGTGCATCCATGTCCCAGAAATGCCTGATACTGACCTAGCTCTCGAGAGTTATTCCCTGGAGTCCTTTTCTTCTTATTTTGCCCGGCACGTTTCCTTGGATTAGGAGGGCTCCAAATTTCTGGTTGCAGCTGTCGCCGTGGTCCTGCTACATGTCCGGCTATGCCCTGTTACATCCTGCTATGCTTTGCCATGAACTACTACAACTACTATTTCTAATCAGGACGGCCAGAATCCTATGTATCTTCCGCCGAAGGCTAAAAACACATCTCTTCCGACTACACCTGGGACAAACATATAAAATTGAATAAAATATATACAGTATGACCAGTATATATATACATATTTTTCTTGAAGCTGCACTTTCATATGTCTCTTTGCAGTTTTGCTTATTTAAAGCTAATATACTTGCACTTACTGCTTGCTGTAGATGTTGCTGAGTTGGATAAAAGCGTCAGCTAACTGACATGTAATGTAATGGAATGTGTCATGGTTTTGTTTTAGGCAAACTGTAAATTCAAAAAAATTGTACAAAGAATAGATTTTAGTCACATTAACTTTAAGTTGTGACAATGTAAAAGTAGGCTACAAGTCACCCCAGCCATATTCTTTGGGTTCCACTTCCGTGATTTCTCCGGTTCTGCAGGAAATTCTGCCGGATACATGTCTTTTCCCTTTTCTTCCTCTGTCTCTGTGTAGGCCTTCTAATCTTCGTCCCCGTCCTCTATCTCTGTGCTGGCGTTCTAATCTTCGTCCTCTGTCTCTGTGTTGGCATTCTAACCTCCGTCCCCGTCCTCTGTCACTGTGTTGGCATTCTAACCTCCGTCCCCGTCCTCTGTCACTGTGTTGGCATTCTAACCTCCGTCCTCGTCCTCTGTCTCTGTGTTCTAACCTCCATCCCCTGTGTCTGTGTTGGCATTCTAACCTCCGTCCCCTTCCTCTGTCTCTTTGTTGGCGTTCTACCCTCTGGTGGATTTCTGAGGACTATGGTTACCTGGTCCTCAGATCTCTGCAGGGTAAATCCAGACAGCTAGCTACACTATCTGTCCAATCTGAGGACTATGGTTACCTGGTCCTCAGATCTCTGCAGGGTAAATCCAGACAGCTAGCTAGACTATCTGTCCAATGTGAGGACTATGGTTACCTGGTCCTCAGGTCTCTGCAGGGTAAATCCAGACAGCTAGCTAGACTATCTGTCCATTCTGAGTTTTCTGTTGACAACTATTTTGCAGTGGCTCTGGGTGGAGTTTAGCACCGACTTATGACGTTTCTGACAAAGTGAGACTACCCCAACCACAACTTGAAGTGAATTAAATGAAAGTGAAAATTCAAATTTGGGCAAATTTAAAAGCAAAAGATTTCTGGTTGGGGTAGTCTCGCTTTGTCAGACCCTCCTTTCTAGTTTTTTTTATGATGATATATGATTCTATTCTCACAGTCACGTAAGAATGACCTATAACATACATGGAGGTTCAAAAATAATAACATGTCAAATAAATAAAGCTGCCATGGAACAATGTGATGTGTGCTGCTGCAGGTTCTGGGACAATGGAAGTGAAAAGCAACAGTTGTGTCTTTGATTAATGTCCCGCTACATTTGTTTTTTCTCATTCTGCATCAAATAATAAACAGCATAGCTCCACTTCATGAGAGCTCCAAATAAATGTACAATCCTAACAGAGAGGCTGGTTCAGTGCACATGTCAGTCAGTATGCAGTGAGCACATACTGTTTGGAAATCAGAAAGGAAACTGATAAAAGATCATCTGTAAATAGCTGAACAATTGCTCCGTCCTGGTCTTTCTTTCCCACTCCCATAAATGTCAATCAACTTTTCTGGTTTTAGAAAACAAACAAACAAACAAACATCAAAAACAAACCCTGATAAACAAATGATTACATCAATAACAATAATGCTAAAGATTACTGAGCTTCATGGCTGATTGCTCCGAAGTTCTCTGCACAAGATTAATAGTCAATATCAATTCCCACAATCAGCTACATTCTACTTCTTCATCTGGAACATGTGATCAGACACACTTTGGTTGTATTTCCTGACTCACATCTGCTACATCATTGTTCGTGACATGGTAATATAGCCGTCCAAACACAATCAGTTTGATTTTGTTCTAAAAAAAAGAAATTATATATACTACTTATTTTGATGAAGCTGTTTCAGGAAATCCAGATTGGCTGAGCGATTTTAACAACAAAGACATAAGATGAGTAGTCATGCAACTGACTAACACATCTGACATCATGAGATTTCGAGCTTCCAACCAATATTATATAGGTTTGTCAATGCTCGAGGCTGTTCCTTTTGTTGGAGGAATGTCACATAAGAACACAAACAGGCCAAAAACTAAGGCAACAAGAAGATCTCAAAGTCCGTATGATATAAAAAACACTAGTTTACTTGTAAGTTTCTATTATGAGCATTCCCGAATGAGAAATAAAGGTCAAATGAAGTAGACGACTTGGGCAAGGGACCTTACCTAGAATGCATGTTCCAGCTGGGAGATAAAACAAATTTTATTGAAAGAAAATTTAATACCACACAGAATGCAATTTCATACCAGTCTCACAATCACAAAAGGTATGTATGTATCACTGAAATCAACTCCTGCCCATCATGAACTTCCTGGCTAATGTGGTTAGAAGTGTGGTAGAAACGGGCAGCTCTGGGCCAGTGGTCTGCTCAGGAGGCCCTTGAGCACATCAATGGGCTGGAGCTACGGGCTGTGCACCTGGTGCGTAGGCATTCCCTGTCGTACCTGAAGGGGAAGCATGGGCTTGTCAGGTCAGACAACACCTTGACAGTTTCCCATTTAAATAACCAGAAAGGCACCGAATCTGCACATTACTGCGAGTGTCCCAGGCACTTCTGACTTGGGCAACCCCACCTCACCCGCCTATGGACGATGTATCTACTAGAAGAGAGGATACAGGTCACAGGCTCTCTTTCCCAACATAAACCTCTACCATGGGAGTGGCAGCCTTATCGAGAAGTGGTACGCAGAATCTGGGGTCTCTTTGGCAGGGCAGAGGTAGATCTTTTTGCCTCTTAGATGTTGACCCATTCCCCCTTTGGTTCTTCTTGGTTCAGGATGCTCTGGCTCATGCGTGGCTAGAGTGGCTTCTCTATGCCTTCCCACTGTTTCCTCTGATCTTGCCAACGCTTCTCAGAGAGCTCGTCAGGGCCGCAGGCTTCTTCTGGTAGCCCCCTTCTGGTAAGCCAGGACATTGTTCTGGCTGCTTCACAGACTCTGCTGCGGGATGGCCTGGTACCTCCTTAGCAAAAAGGATCCTCTGCTGGAGGGTTGGATTTGGCATCCAGACCGTTGCTGCCTTCAGCTGGGAGTTTGACTGCTGGAGGGACCGACCTGCTGCTGGCATGGGTTGACCCCATAAGGGAGGTGAGAAGTCAGGACGGTTGTGCCCAATGTGGACCGATAGAGCTTAAGTGGAAACTAATGCATGTATATGGCAGTAAAAGCAACTTCCGTCTGTTACGGTGATCATAAGAAAGGCTGTGCTCTTTTGAAGCAGCGCCTGTCCCACTGGATCGTGAATGCCATTGTCACCACATGAGGCAATTGTTGGCCTCACTATCTGGGGAGAAATGTCACTCTACCAGGAAGGTCTCCATGTCATAGGCAACCTTGAGAGGGATGCCCTTAGAGGACATGTACTGCATGTGCTGAGCACCCAAGCACATTCTCAAGATGTTACAGCGTAAATGTTTCTACCCCCCATCCATTTGGCGTAGTTCTTTGCCAGAGGCCCTCTGCCACATCCTGGGTACTCAGGATTCCTCGTGACTCAACTCAATATAAGTCATCCAGTGTTAAGCACTGCCCCTGGTAGCCAGTAAGGATGAAATAGAACAAAAGCTACAAATGTAACTACGGTTCTGTAAATACTTGATGACCGCTAAAGCTCTTAGTCACTCTGAATCTCGCAAACCCACGTCAAGATTCTGTAGGAATGAGCTTGTGGATGACACCAGACCTTAATACCTTTTCCAAGCTCATCAGGTCACAATTGACTTTGTTGATATAATATCTGACCTGCACATGCGCAAGACTGAAAATATTCAAAGTTAAGCACTGCCTCTGGTGGTCATCCAGGATTCATAGAACCATAGTTACATTGGTAACATTCATTTTATGGATATGTTTTTTTCTTTCCTTTTATTCCAATGCCAGTCAAAAGACTGATAATATTTAAAATGAACCCTAGAGGAGGTAGGAGGAGGAAGATGTATGAAAGAGGAGAAGATGGAGTTCAAAGATCCACAGTGATACAGCCCATAATAGACTGTTGCTGTCCCTCTGTTCGTGCGGCTCATCGTGACACTTGTGTTTTGACGGAGTACACCGAAGCCTGCTGCCTGGGTAATCCCAGATTTCCTATGGCACAACTCTGAGCTTAGCAAAGGGCTTGACTAATAGCTTTCTTTTCAAATGATCGCTTTACTAGACAACTTCAGAAGAAGGCAGCAAGCGTGAAATTCAATTATGGCGCACACGCTCCGCAGCCCCGTCCAGAGCTGTCCACTTTAATCCCTCGTTTGCCCTCAAAGATTCTCCACCTCCTTCAGCTGGACCTCTCTTCCAAGTTGCATGGCCTGTATATTGGGAATTTTCGTCCTTGCAGTGGCCTGCTTCGAACTTTGGAGGCTCCCACCCTGCTCTGCTGCATATTCTACCTTCCCTGACCTAGTGCTAGTACATCCCTCTTGCTCACATTGCCATTTTCCTAAGAAGATAAAGATCAGGAAACAGTTTGATAAATGCCTTTTTTTATCAGTAATTAGCAATAGCTTTGGAAGGCCCTGACAAAATGTAGTAATTTAGTGTGGAGCACTCATTTGCTGCACATATAGTAGCTACAAACAGGTCTGATCAGAAGCTCTAAAGCTACAGTGAAAGCATCTGTACCATGACAGTAAATGTTATTTCACTTTTTGTTCTGGCCTTAGATCAAAGATAAATTCCCTTGTTACACACACACACAGGTGATTTCAGTTTTCATTCTGGCTGATTAGACCTCTGC
Source organism: Etheostoma spectabile (assembly GCF_008692095.1). NCBI lineage: Eukaryota > Metazoa > Chordata > Actinopteri > Perciformes > Percidae > Etheostoma > Etheostoma spectabile. The sequence goes on from NC_045753.1 coordinate 211,905, forward strand.
TTGGGTTGAAGGTGGGCCAGAGCTTTGTCAAGAATTTCTTAGGTCACAAATTTCATCAACCAACAAGAATGAGAAAGTTTTCATTTGTCCTGCCCTAACAGGAGAAACAAAGCTACCAAGAGACTCTGGAAGATGACAAAACACACCAACACAGTCCTAGGAAGAGGTCTAATCAGCCAGAATAACATAACACCTGTGTGGGTGTCCAGGGCTTTCAAAAAAGCAGGATATGTTTATATAGTGTACACTGTATCAGGACTATACTACTGTATACTAAATATATGTATTGACCTAAATTTCCAGTCTCCCCCCCCACCATGTGAAATCACATACTACACCCCCGGGCCACACTAGCCACAACTTTACATTTAACGCATTCCGAAAACAACGTTTTCAACGATGCCGGTGTTAGCAACATCAATGCTGAACCTGTTCCAGAATTGATGGGGGCAGTATACGCTTCAGAGTGTTCCACTTAATACATTCAGATGAAGGACGTCACCAACATGTGGCCAAAGTCACGCCCTTCTACTTCCGGTTCAGATCTTTTCAAAAAAATATGATCAAGAGTCAACGAAGAGATTGACTCTACCCATCCTAAGAAACGTCAAAATCATGGTCTTCTCTTTCCGATTTACAGCCCCGCCTTTCTCTTGGCTTCAACTAACTCACCATTGTTGGCTGCGGTTGCTGAACAGGCTACACGTTAAACAGCCGTGGCTGCTCACCTGCTCCTATAGTAACGTTAGCCGTTAGCAGGGTTAACATTATGGCTTTAGCCATTCTTTTATTACATCCATGGCCAAGACCCGTCTGGATCACTTTACTGTGTCTGTGTCTTCATTGTTTTTGCGAGTAACCAACTTGGGTAGTTCAGCTATATAATTCAATGTGAGGACACAAATGTTGAAATGACATAACATGCCGTCCCCTAGTTGCTGTGATGAATTAGCCTGAAGCTAATGCGTAGCTACCTATTCAGGAGGAAATTATCCAACTCAACGTCCTTTTGGGCTCTAAGCTCTGGATAAATATCTCCAATATTTACCTGGGGGGTTGTAAGGTCTCTAGTCACCAGCTGTTAGAAACACCGTTTTGAACGGTGCCTGGAAAACTGGAATTTTTTTCAATTCAATTTTATTTATAGTATCAATTAACAAGCGTTATCTCAAGACACTTTACAGATAGAGTAGGTCTAGACCACACTCCAGAATTTACAAGGACCCAACAGTTCTAGTAGTTTCCTCCAGAGCAGCAACAGTGGGACAGTGGCGAGGAAAAACTCCCTTTTAGGCAGAAACCTCGGACAGACCCAGACCCAGACCCAGGCCCAGGCTCTTGGTAGGCGGTGTCTGGCGACCGGTTGGGGTTAGAATGAAGAGTGGCAATAACAGTCACAAAAAATAGTCGTTTGTAGTAGTTCTTTGTAGCATAGCAGGGCACCGTGCAGCGTTACAAGGCAAAGCACGAATGTGTCTGGTTGTTGCACTATGACCATTTATTGCACTTTATTATGTTGTTCAATGCTCTATTGAACATGTGTTGTATGTATTGTTATGGCATTTTGATATCTGTCAAATTTTTGAATAAAAATATAAAGTTCATGTTTCAAGTTAATGTACGTGGACTCTTAGAAAATCCTTTTTTTTTTTACTTTGGTATCAAAATCGGCATCGAGAATCATGTTAATTTACTATCGGCACCGACTACTGACTTGTTGGGATTGTGATTCCCCTACTGCTATGCAGAGCAGAAATTTCAAACCGGCAACGTGGCAGCCCTGGAGGGGGAGAGCTGCAGGAGGGGGTCTCATTCTGCCTCTCGCAGCTTTAACGACATTTAACCGGCCTCGTTTATTCTCCTCCTCAAGACCTCTCATTTGTGGAGCTATAATATGGCTCAAGGTCAAAGACTAGCCATACTGAGGTCCCTAGGCCTGAGTTCTGCAGAGCCAAGGTCTGAGGTGGGCCAACACAAGATGGACTGAGCAGCCAGGATGCCAGGAAATGCAGGGGAGGTTTCCTGCCCTGGATCCTGGGCTGGGAACACAGTATCCCAGATTCCTCTCCCATCGTCAAGCCCCCAGGAGGGCGAGAGACAGAGGGGAGATTCACACTGTGTTCCTACACTCAAAATACCTCCACTGCTGATGGATTTTATGTCTTCTTATTCTCCATCCAAATCTGACCCTCTGGCTCTGTCTCCTGGTCATTGCCTTGGACTTTCACTCTAACTTCACTTCTTATTTCTGCCTTTCCCTCACTCCCTTCGCCGGCTGTGACACTTTGTCAATTTTTTTTCTGTCCTCTGTGACTGTGTGTGTGTGTGTGTGTGTGTGTGGGGGGGGGGTGGACTGGAAGCAGCAACTGTGGTCTGGCCTGGGGTCAGACACACTGATTTGCAATGCGTAATGACATAATACTGTGATTTGTGCTAAAAATTTTTGAATGGCAATAATGTTCCCCAGAGTGACTTTAATTTGGATATATGTCACAATGTGAGGTTCTGGTGTCTGTAGACTGCAACATTCAGCTGAGCCAAGACCTAAAATAGCAACAAAGACTTCGAAAATAATTGCATGAGAGACAACATATTTCATAGATCACAGGCTTCACTGAGACATTTCACACAAATGTGGAAAGGAGGGAATCATATTGAGACACTACAGTTGATAAGGGACGTTGCTATTCCCTTATCAGATATGCTGCTGATGTATGTATGGAAAATCCCATCCTTTCTGCCTCACCAGACAATGATAGTGTCATGAGGTCTGAGAGGCCGAGACGTCGGGGACCCACAAATCTCTCTTGTGAGTATCAGCCCTCGAAATCCAACTTGATGTCCAGCGGCTCCTCGTCAACTTTTGCACTTTGTGTCTGTTTACTTGGCTCTTGAGGTTTTGGGCTCATCCAATACTCTTGCTAATGTGAAGGCCAGAATTGATTATATAATCAATAAGCTTCTGGGCTGATGCCAAAATGAGGGGCTCCCAGGGGCTGCTGGTGTGGGGGTGGAGGACAGTGGATGGAAATAGCCGCCCAGACTACAGGGAAAGCCCCTGTAGATTCTGGGACAGTGACCGCAGGCCTGCCTGATGGACACACAGCTGTAGTAGGACGGATGTTACATGATGGGCCTTTGGCAGCACTATGCAACATATTTTGTTTCGTTCTGTTTGTGGCACAGCAGATGGGAAACAAGCTGGGCCAATGTTCTCGAGAAATCCTGGGGGAGCGGAGGACCCGAGGGAGGAGATTCTGCCAAAACGCCATGTCGGCCTGGCATGACGGCAGAAATGGCATGCAACCTATGCCACGCTACTTCTGCTCAGTGCACCAGACTGTGTCTCAAACAGAGGTAAAGGAAAAGCAACATTCTGACATCAGAGGCATAGCTCACATAGTTACATAAGGTCATAGTGGCATGTACCGGCCAATAGTGCATGTACACAACAATAAACAAAGTGAACCTCCATCACGTTCTGTTGACCTGATGGCGCATTTTAAGCAAGTCAATGAACATTGCTTGTGCTTTTCATCTTGACTAAACAGGCCACAATGGAAAAAACTTCCACAAAAATATGAAAATATAGAAAGTATAGCGTAATGCTCTTCTGCACATTTAAACCCGTTTAGCGTACTGCTCCAGCAGAGACATGTGTACGGAATGCATTGTTCTTTTCCAATATACCCAGGATTCATTGTGATCACAGATCATGCATGCTCCTCTACGAAGTAATGGAACTGCTTTTATGATTACTCGGTTTAAGCTCGACCTGCCTGTTTTTTGCCTGATTTTCCCTTTGCCTGCCAATTCTGGACACTGCTAATAAAACAATTGTATTTTACCTTTTCTGAGTTCTGCATATATGGGTCCATTGTCTGTTTGCGTGATAGTCCTTATTAAACTTTGATCATTCCAGTATAGATGTCTTGAGTCACAGATAAACTGGGAAGTTTCTCAATCACACAAAGATGATCAGAGAAGTGGCTTAATCAGTCCCTCTTCTCTCGAACATGTCACACATCAGATGGCCGATCAGGAGATATCTTGCGTTCATGGGCATTGAAAAAATATTTTCCCCAGTGAAAACATCAGAGGTGGGAAACTGGAGCTAGACTTTCCTAACAAACTTCCCAGTTGGTGACGCGTTTTTGACAACTGGCATTTGATGTAGGCGACTTTGGTTCACTGAAAATATTTCAATGACAAACTGTTTGTGGACAAACGCCTCTGCCAAGAAACATACACAAATTATTAGTTTAAGATATTCATAAATAGGCCTATAGATTATCCGTGTCCTGTTCCGTTGGTTGTCCTGAACATAACCCAAACACCTGTCCATGGGCTGTTTGTGTGCTTGCAGGAGAAAACAGAAGCACATCGTTGTTACTGTGGCCTCCATGTTTTTCCACAGCTGATGCTCTCGGCTACGCCCAACACTTGGTGGCAGTCATGCAACAAGTTCTTATGCCAAACGCCAATATAACAAGGGAAAGCACGCATCCCAACCATGTGAATGCTGGAAGTCGGAAAAACAATCGCGGGGGCGGTCCCTGATATGCCCAGGTGGCATGAACTCACCAATAATGCTGTGATGTTTCATCATTAAATACAGGTGTGTTCACTTCTTCACTCTGACGCAAGGATGACCATCTGTGGCTGAGACATTAGATCAGTCCTGTCCACATGAACTAAAAGCAGTTTGTTCTCTGCTTTTCTGGCTTTGTCCATCAGACTCCACCAGGGGGGAGGACCAACTTCAGACCAGCGTTCACAAGCGGAGCCCGCCGCACTCGGCGCTGTTAATTCATCTGTGAACTTTACGTTACTCCTGCTGAAGGTCAGCCATGCATCGTGTTGAGGTGAAACTGCAGCAGGGACCAGCTGACCAGGATCATAAATGCATAAGCACAATGCATAAGCACAAAGAATGCACCAAATGTAACAAAGTAGATTTGGGATTTTTGTCTAAAAAGCTACTCAACAAAGTACGCTGTATTAAAACTACTCTGACAAGTTATATTTTCTTAAAAGTTATGTGAGTACAAGGAACAGAGTAAATGTACTGTAACTCGTTTTCATGGGTAATACATGATAAGACACAGGTTCTTCATTTAGGCCAAAGGGCTGATCTGTGATAAAGCATGAACCCAATATGGCTTTCTGCAGAGCAGAGTTGTTCAGGTCTCCACCTCTCGGAGGGGGTGGACTTTCGTATTCCCCAGAACTTTAAAGGCATTGTTGGTATCTATTTCCAATACCGACTTGTCTTTATATACACAGCTATAAATAATTTACGAGGGGATCTCATTCAAACAAGTAATACCATAATCCCTGTTTTGTAGCATATCTGAACCTTGAAAGCTCTTTTAGTTTGTCCAACATAAAGCAGACATTAGACATTATGTGTGCTGCTGCCCTATGTGACGGAGTTTACGGTGTATTCTTTTTTAAATGAGGGAGTGTGTGATCACTGGCATAACACAACAGTACTGCAGGCTTGATTTATTGTCTAACTGCATCTATCATGGGGCTGCGCGGTATACAAACTCAAAATGCATGCCAAGTGCACCTGTTCCCATGGCAACCGCATCTAGAATAGGTACTTATTCATAATTGGAGACTGTGTTATCTGATAATTCCCACGAACCACAAGCTGCAGACGACATATATAGAACATGAACATGGGCAAAATGGACAGCATGTTTATAACCCGAAAACAGAAAGAAATGAAATGCCTCCATCATCCTGAGAAAGTGACAAATATCAACAGCATCAGCTCGTCGAGGCTCTGTGAGGAAGAGGAGGGAGAGCTGCTCACAGCGTGGCCTTCACTGACCACAGATCACAACAAAAATGTTGCTTAGAGAGCACTGTGGGAAACTCTCTCTCTCCTCCCCCCCCATCTCTCTCTCTCCCTCCCTCTCTGGACTTTACCATGAAAGTTTCAGTAACAATGTTGTTGTTCAGCCAGAACACAGCAGATAGTAATATAAACATTAACAGAACATTCAGTTGGATTTATATTCATTACATATGTACAACAGTATAATGTGCAAGTGACATGAAGTGTCTGCTTCTCCCAGGAGGATTTCACAGCGTTGATTATTAGAAATGTTCCTTGTTTCATTGAATGTTTTACATTGTAGGAGAAAGTTGGGTTTTCTCTTGGTTGTCTTTCTGATTGGGTTGCCAGTTTGTGTCCTCCTGTTTGGGTTGCCAGTTGTGCTCTCTGATTTTCTCTGAGATATTCTGCTCATTCTTTAGTTACTGGTTTCTTTCCAAATTAAATGTGTGCTTATAGAATATGATGCCAAGAGTTTTCTTCCGCCGAGACGACGTAGGTCAATTAATTATTTTGAGCTTCACAGATGCTGCTTTTCCTTTCTAAAATAATCATTTTCATGTTTAATGTGCACTCCGGGAAACTGTGACTACAACCACTCGATTAGAAGAGAAACTAATCAGCTGATGAATCCATGATAATCAATAGTTGTGATACAAAACTGAGTAACAACAATCTAATCATATACTATTTAATAATAATCATTTGTACTGCATGAGAATTTTTAATACTTTAGGTATATTGTCCTGATTATACTTACACACTTTGTATTTGAAATGCAGGGTTTATGTTTGCAATGAAGTATTTTGACAGCGTGGTGTTATAATAATAATAATACTTTATTAATGGATCTTTCTTATGTCCCTTTCTAAATGTTTGTTACTAACCTAGTTCTGGGGGGGTTACTGTACTTTGTGTTTTCTTTTCTCCCAGCATGTTTCCTTGGATTAGGATGGAACCAAGATCTTGGTTGCAGCTGTCACCGTGGTCCCGCTACACCCTGCTACGTTACACCCTGCTACGCTCTGCTACACCCTGTGATGCCCTGCTGCACTACACCCTGCTACAACCTGTAATGTCCTGCAGTGTCCTGCAGTGTACTGTTGCTCTACACCTTGCTATGCTTTGCTACACCCTGCAGTGTCCTGCTGTACTACACCCTGCTACACTCTGCTACACCTTGCTACGCTCTGTGATGCCCTGCAGTGTCCTGCCGTGTCCTCCTGCACTACACCCTGCTATGCTCTGCTACACCCTGCTACGCTCTTTGATGCCCTGCTGTGTCCTGCTACACTACACCCTGCTACGTCCTCTGCTGTGCCCTGCTATGATATGAACTACTACAACTACCATTGCTAGTCTCTGTTCCATTATCTTTATTGTGACTGTTATTGCCACTGTACATGTATGTATGAAAAGTGCTATATAAAGTCTGATTGATTGAGTGATAGTATAATGGAATACTGGAGTACATACTGTCCAGGGTGTATGCCTGTGTGTGTGAGTGTGTGTGTGCCATGATATGAACTGACTGTGTTCATATATTCATCTGATGATATTGTTCTACACAGTACATACTACTACTGAAGAGGGCTGATAAACAATCATTCAATCATCTTTGTTTAGTTGACATCGTTTGCTGTATTTTCTGGGGTTTTTTTGGTGATTATGAAGATTATGGTTGAAAACAACCAGCAGCTAAATTAAGTTAAGAATTGAAGAATTTAACAACTTGTGGCTAATGATTATTATTAATGATTGATACATCAGTTATGAGCCAACTTTTGGGTTATTAATTGGATTTAAAAAAATCTTTTTTTCTGGTGTTCATTCTTTCTATATAGTACCAATAATCCAATGTTTCATAATCCCTCCAGTCTGCACTTTAAATGTTAAACAATAATACTTTGTTAAATAATCTGAACTATAACTCAGTTCTATTTTACACCTTCTAGCCAACTGCATTCCAACTAATTACCCCTAGTTCTACACTTATTTTTGGAATATAGGGTCAATAAATCTAATTTACTGTACATGAAATTAAACCTCATGTTGGAGTAAAATCAGAGATTATGAATTATTTCCCTATGGTGAAGATCAGATGAATATATGTTAATGGTTTAACATAGACTGGTATATGCCAATCTTTAGTCAGTATACTATTTTGAATGGCAGCATTGTTTTTTATGATAACAAAACTTTGAAAATGGGTCAAATTTGACCCAAAGACAAACAAGGATTAAGGACTTATAACTGCTCTAAGAAGCATCAGTAATTGACCATTTTTTGGCTACAGTGTGCACAGCCTTCGTTAGAGAGGGGTAGTGAGATCAGTGTGTGCTGCTGATGGAGACTTTATGGAACGGAAATCAGAGCATCCACACAGAGCCTCCATCCAGAGCCTCCACACAGAGCATCCATCCAGAGCATCCACACAGAGCCTCCATCCAGAGCATCCACACAGTGCCTCCATCCAGAGTATCCATCCAGTGCCTCCACACAGAGCATCCACACAGAGCATCCATCCAGAGCATCCATCGAGAGCATCCATACAGAGCCTCCATCCAGTGCCTCCACACAGAGCATCCACACAGAGCATCCACACAGAGCCTCCATCCAGAGCATCCACACAGAGCATCCATCCAGAGCATCCACACAGAGCCTCCATCCAGAGCATCCACACAGTGCCTCCATCCAGAGTATCCATCCAGTGCCTCCACACAGAGCATCCACACAGAGCATCCATCCAGAGCATCCATCCAGAGCATCCATCGAGAGCATCCATCCAGAGCATCCACCCAGAGCATCCACCCAGAGCATCCACCCAGAGCATCCACCCAGAGCATCCATCCAGAGCATCCACACAGAGAGCCATACGCAGCGCAAACGCAGCTGTCTACGGCCGTCTGCTCACATTCACCTGTTAACACCACTGGCACTGTTTTCTGAAGCCGACAGGAAAAGGTCCCTCGAATAGCTTTCCCATGAGCCTCTGGTCTAAAATAAAATAAAAGGGGCTGGCTGAGCCGCCCAGTGCCCTGTTGTGACCCTGTCATGGGAACCATGCTGAACTGTCTGTGGAGATTTGGGCAGAATAAATGAAACAGGCCTGAGTATCTCTATTTACATCGCCAATGCAAATGCACAGCTATCTTTAGCAAATAATAAATACACAAGGGAACGGAGGCTACTACTATGTGTCCAGTGCATTGACGCAGCCCTGACATGTGCTCGTGCACGTGGAGATGCCTTGCTGACTCAAACGGCATAAGAGAGAAGAAGAATAAGCAAATCACATGAACAGTGTGGGAGTGAAGAGCCAATGAGAGCTGTAAACAAAAAGAGGCCATGCTAGCCATTATCGCCAAAGTAATCACACGCACATGCTTCAACAAAAACATTTACATTAAACACCACATAAAAGGCCATTTATTAAAAGAAAACAATAATGCTTCACAACTTACAAAGCTGAAGCATCTCTGAAAACCCAAACAGGCTGTATCCACCAGAGGACAGGGAGGATTCCACTGAAATGAATCAGGTTTTTGGGGCACTGAAGCAGAATGGGCTTAACTGAAGCACAGCAGCCAGCGGCGTTCACCTTTCTCTGCCTCCTTCTCAGACTGCACTCTATTTTAGGGACCTCTGATGACTCCGTCTTGGCCACATCTTCCTTTTTCCACTGAAGAAAAAAAAGTTATTCATAATCCTCCCAATAACTCAACACTGTTTGTCCAATGTGATAAAGCAAAGGGAGCGTTCACAATCTAAATTTGCATTCTTCAGAAGTGTATGGCTTTTTCAGATGGAGTAATCCAGTTTGCTGGACGGCCTGGCCTGGCTACAGGGAGGCTGTTTACAGGGGGACAGCTCAGAGATCCAGAGAGGAGACAAGGCTCTGGCTTCTCCCCACAAGAAAGGCCTCCGTGGGTGGGCAGCGGTTCACCCGCTGATGCTCCAAGATCATCCCGAGACGCAGAAGAAGAATAAAACTCTCAGAGGAATTGACCAATATTATGCCAAATAGTCCATTTTATGACACAGCCCCCCTCTCAGCTGCATTATCTGGACTTTAGAGCCTGTCACTTTAAAGAGGAAAGTTTACAAATGAACAGAGTTTATCCCCAAAATAGCAGTAGGAGGTCGCGGAGACAGGGAATCCCCTTTAAAATGGTCTGTGTAGTGTCGGGGAACTTTAGGCTGCAGGTCAACACCAAGAGACCAGAGGTCAGAGGTGGTGTCCCAGGACAGGACTTCAGATCTTGTACTGCTCTCAGCTATCTTGGCTTAAAGTAATCAAAAACACACGCTGGAGTGATTCTAAGAGTGTGTTACAAGTGAGAAAGCTTCTGCAGGCAGGTGAGGGTTAGAAAGTAATCCTAGTCAGCCACCAAGAGCAGCACCCCAATGCAAGGACTTATGGGTAAAGAGGCAGTCATTGACACTTAGCTCACAGTAAGCCCACAGCTAATACCTGTGCTCAGCTAGTTCCCCCTGTGTCTTTAACTGCTAACACAAAAGTGTTAGCAGTAAAAGATGATCAGACATCAACAAGTTAAGCTAAGTTTTTTGTTGTTTTTTGCTGTCAAAGTTTTTAGGTTATTGTTTCTGGGGCTTTTTTTTCTTGTTTAGCTCAGGTTAGGTTGCCCAAAATTGTGGAAAACAACAACGTTAACACATTGCATGCTGAGGGGATAAGCTGCCGCTACAGCGTCTTATCTCCCCGCACAGCCTTGCTCTTCTGCATGACTTTTTCTTTCAGAAGGGAATTTACAGGCATCAAACGAAACACTTTGTTCTTCTCTCAGCCTCCCATCTCAGTTTTCTCCCACAGCCTAGAGGCGGGACGAGAAGAGGGGCTTTATCCTCCCATCTGAACTTTATTACTCAGCTCGTTTATGACTAGCTACGTCTTGTATCTTGTTTTTTCTTTGACTTAATTCATAGTCACAAAGTCAGGCTTTACCCGGTGACTCACCTGAGATCTTGACTGGCACTCAGCTTGTTCTGGTAAACTTATCTGACACAAAGACTTGGGTATGTGTTTCACTGAACAAGAATGCTCCACAGCTATATTTTGGAATGGGCTGTGTTAACTGTTAAATACAGAGAAATCTCCAATCACTCCCATTTATTATATTCCTCCTAGGGATGAGCGAGTACAGCATTATCTGTATCTGTATCTGTTTACCACATGAATTATTTGTAGCCGGATCCGTACTCGGACTGGGCGGGGCCTAAACCGGAAGTGGTCAGATTTAACCCGGAAGTGGGTCGGGTTCTCTTGAAATGTGCAGGGCTTTAACCGGTATGTTATTTAAGCATGCAATTGATATGAGTTGATCAAAAATTGTTATATTTATTGCTGATTAGAAAACTATTTGTAACAAACAAACTATATACAGAACGTTTTGCAACAATTTAACACATGCGGTTGCAATTATCAAGTAAAATGTAATGAACAAGAGTTTTCATACTCAATATAACTTTCATTTTTTAACTTTTATTTTTTTATGATAAGTGTGATTTTTTTTTGTTTGGTTCTTTTTTTGTTGTTATTTCCACACCAGGTATATGTGTGTGTGTGTAAGAGAGAGACACAGAGAGAGAGGGGGCGGGGGTCGGGGGGCAGCTGACAATAAAAAAAAAAAAAAATCTCCGATGGCAGAGACGCAACGGGAGTCACATTTAAACCAAGCAGCAGGTCTGAACCCCACGTTCACCAGAAATCTACTGGTTACTATGTAAGGACTACAAACCCCACGTTCACCAGAAATCTACTGGTTACTATGTAAGGACTACAAACCCCACGTTCACCAGAAATCTACTGGTTACTATGTAAGGACTACAAACCCCACGTTCACCAGAAATCTACTGGTTACTATGTAAGGACTACAAGCCCCACGTTCACCAGAAATCTACCGGTTACTATGTAAGGACTACAAACCCCACGTTCACCAGAAATCTACTGGTTACTATGTAAGGACTACAAGCCCCATGTTCACCAGAAATCTACTGGTTACTATGTAAGGACTACAAACCCCACGTTCACCAGAAATCTACTGGTTACTATGTAAGGACTACAAACCCCACATTCACCAGAAATCTACTGGTTACTATGTAAGGACTACAAACCGAAGTTAAAAACAAACCTGAAGCTGAAGAAACCCTAAACGATAACGGAACAGATCCACAGACCCGACTGCCTGACGGAGAGAGAGAGAGAGAGAGTGAGAGAGAGCAAGAGAGAGAGAGAGGCCGAGGGAGCGCATTTCTCCATGTTCTGTGTGTGTGTGTGATTGATCCGAGCGGGTTTGTAGGCGGGGGGGCACTGTGATCATCCCAGAACGCTGCGCGGCCAGTTGAGGAGTTTTATTCAATCCTAGCACGGATATTGACTCATATTACTCGGATAATACTCGTTTCAGCCGGATACTCGGATCACCCCTAATTCCTCCCATCCAAAATGATACAGCTCAATGAAACACATAAAACATCTCTTCAATCAATCTCTACAGCACTGTAAGGTTGTGCACACTTTGCCATGCTAAGGAAAGATAGTTGGACAGAGATAATTTTCCTTTTGAGTATTATAGTATAAAAAATAGCAAATAATGTTGCTAATGTATGGACATCATGTAATCTGTTTGTGAAAGAAACCCTTCTAAACATGGAGTTATACAGGCACATTTTACCTGATAAGATTCCTAAATCCATCAGCTCACTCACCCTGTGCTCCCGCTGTGCACCCTGACAGCACCGTCATCCCTCCATCATAAGTCAAGCCATTCACCTCGATCACAGGAATTAAAGAAAAGAAGAGATATGATAATCCCCTGTTCTCATGCCATGCACCGGCCGTTTTTCAAAACATTTTATTTGAAATAATCTCTCCCGCTCTAGCTGTATGGCTCGGTACATAACCCTGTTGGACCTCTGTGGTCACCTTTGACCCACAGGAAGTTGTAAACGGAGTCTTCTGCTGTCAGTAAAATCATGAAGCAACGCTGCCCTGAGATCTGTGCCATGTACACACTGCTGATCTATGAGGCTTCTTTCCAGGAATATGCATTGAACAAACGCTAACATAAAATACATAGACAGAAACCAGAGGGATATTTGATGTTGCAGGTCTCCTAGTCTCGCTTTGCCAGATCATCCACACCCTGCAGAGCGGAGGAAGGTCTGGCTAGTCCACACAGCATTCTAGGATGGGAGAAAAATGTGCTCTAGTTTATTGCCATTTCTTTTTAAACCAATCACAATCCTCGCTGCCAAATAGTTGTGCGAGAGAAACCTCAGATTGGACAGATAGTCTAGCTAGCTGTCTGGATTTACCCTGCAGAGATCTGAGGACCAGGTAACCATAGTCCTCAGATTGGACAGATAGTCTAGCTAGCTGTCTGGATTTACCCTGCAGAGATCTGAGGACCAGGTAACCATAGTCCTCAGAAAAAAAGAAAAAAAAAGAAGCGTAAAGAAACAAAAATCAGCGGAAATGCATGCATCCAAATTTCCTGAGGCACAGGAGCAATCCCGGAAGTGGAACATCAAGGATTTAGACTATAGGTCTCCTGACAGCTGAGGCAGTTTGGAAACTGTAATCAATGTCACAGACATGAACTCCTTCTCTTCTCACACAGACACAGACATTGTGCAGGTAACGCACATAGTAGGCCTCCAAAATCTGAGATTACACTACTAAGAGTCAAACTGACATTCCAGCTCCTGCAGATTGATATGTACAATGGTACTCTGGGAGGAAACTTTTATTGGGGTTAGTGATGAGTATTTCAGTATTGCTGAAATCTCTGGAGACTAAAAATTAAATCACTATTGTTATACGTGTCTGTATTGTATGGAAATACTATCCATTCTGGTACCATCAGTGGACACTGTGGGGATGCAAGATCATCTGTGGTTAATAAAGTTGTTTCCAGTGAGAGTAAAAAGATTTAAGTGTAAAATAAAATTATTGTAAAAACTGAAAGCTGACATTAGTCTCAGCTCTGTTTAGGGCTGTCAACAAATATTCTTAATTCAAATATGTATCCGAAGTGTAAAAAATAAAAATAAAAAAAGATGTTTGAATGTGAAAATAAAAATAAGCATCACAACAGGAACGGTCTGTGGTTCGCTGCTCCCTCAATGACTCTAGGAGTTCAGCTCCTCTGTACAAAGTCTGTGTAATATCAGATTTAAGGTTGCTTTATGGTCACCGTGGGGTTTCCAGCAAGAAAAGGACGTCATCATGTCTGTCATCTTCAGCGCGAAGGAGCAGAGAGTTTTGTAACTCAGGGCGCGCTGCACCTTCAGGTCAGCATGGTCAGCTGGGAAGACGGGCGGAGTAGCTTCGCCTCTATGAGAGCGTTCAAAATATGAGAGATCGACACTCAAAAGCTAAAAAATGTGATAAACCACAGTCATTAATAATTAGAATAGATAAATGTAATGTTTGGCGGTACGTTGTGTTTTTACTGCACTTTTTCTATTTGCTTCTTCTGTACTGGTGTTTTGGATAATAGCTCAATGAGCAATGCGTTGAGCATAAACATCCGTGTGACTGGATTGTATTACTTTTAAACTACTGGATATGCACCAGGGAAAATATGGTGCCCAGCAACTGTAACGGCTTAGGGTTACCTTTGGTTTGTAATGAAATTATGGAATACTGTTACATGTAACTAGTTACTCCCCAGCACTGCCAGTCTAGAGGTAAACAGTGTAAATATGTTCCAAAGTGATCTACCATCAAAGAATGTTTGGACATATTGAAAGTTGACACAATCTGTCCATTTTCTTCAAGAAGTCAAGGTAACCCGGGCTGAGTATCTGGTACACATGATCCTTTGGGTTGAAGTATTCCTACCTGTTGACTGGTTTCACCTGGCGGTCCTGTTCCCAGCCCCAGGCTGGACACCGCCCCCTGGCACAGAGAGCTAGAACAATAATGCTAAACAAGATCAACTTCGTGAGGTACACCGTCTAACACAACCCATATAACTGCTGAGCCATGAAGTTGACTTTTATCATAATGTTCAGTTTGTGAGCCGTTATTAATATTTACATGTTTGGCATTGTAGGTGGCGGTGGTGCTGTACTGGACTGCATTATACTGAGAGGTGTTTCTGATATTCTGTCCCCTTCATGTATGTTCATGTACGTCTACAGATTTCCAACAATGGAAACAAAAACTGACCTTCACAAAGTTGGTAAAGTTGGAATTGATGCTAGAGCACTTGTTGGACCACTGAGTGTATTTAATTTTTTATGTGCAAAATGCTGATTGACCTATAACCACCGCCACCATCACTGTAGTGCATGAGAAGAGGTGGAACAGCCTTGTGCATTTAGTTTCTGCCTTTGATTGACAGTGCATCAAAGCGATGAAGCACAACCCTAAAAAGCTCCAAATATCCCAGCAGATCATGATACTTGGCGGGGCAACAAACTGCCAAGTAAACATGCATGTAATCAGGCAGCCAATACATACAGCAGAATAGCACGACAAGAATGTTCGCACAGTTAATGTGGAGCCCACAGAGGGCCGACAGCTCTGCCAATCCCAGTGGGATCTGGGAGAGGGTACAACAAGGAAATGGCCGTGTTCCAGTTAATTGAAGAAGACTTGATTTCTACACCTTAGAGCCAAAAGCCTGAGCTTATTACGCAACCATGTGGCTCCAGTGTTTGAAGCTTCTGCAGAGTGATATCACACAATTAAAGAGAGGAAACAAAGGAAGGGCTTGCTAGCTCCGGTCCAGCTTGCTTGCAGAGGCATGCACTTCATTGCTTGAGGGCTTTGCAGGCCATCTGATTTTACTATCTTGCTCAAGCAAACACAAAAACACATACTTAAGCCAATCACACACTCTAAGCATACATATTTCTATATGTATCTTGGAAGAATAAACAAGCAGTCAGCCGATATAAATCTGAGAGATAAATGAATTAACATCATCTAAATTCTGGTTTCATACCCAACCACTCTGAATGGAGGGCACAATAATATGTATTTCATGATGTACAGTTAGTATATATAAGTTTCTGAATTACTGAAGAAACATGGCCGGCCTGCATGGTTTAATAGATCCTGTAAACTTAATACTTTCCCATGTGATAAGAGGACTACAAAACCTTTCCAAGGAAATGACGCTGACATGAAGTCATGCCATTCCTCTCAGCTACTCTAATGACAGCTTCAAGTTCTCTGTAAGCGGAAACAGCCAACAACAACAGCAATAACCTCAATTTTCATTATCTCTTTAGACTTAAGTATTAAGAGTATCTTTTGTAACCATAAGCATGAAAGCAAAATTATTCTTCAGCTTTGTGATTAATACTCAGAGGAAAGAGCAATGAATAAGACTGATTGAGTGGTTTTGATATGATACACACCCTTACCCCTTACATCTACTTTAGGATACAAACAAGACTGTAAGCCAGTGGATGAATTCCCAGCCTCATCCATGTCCATTGATCCAGACCAGTGCCCATTCTTTCTCCTTTTTAGCCCTGTTATTTTGATCTATGTATGCAGGCTGCTTAAGGCAGAGTTACGCAGAGGATTTAAACCAGGAGAACCCAAGACCTCTTCCCACTTGGACTGTTATTTCAGGCACACCGTGTACCCAAACATCACAAGCCTCCCATTACAACGGAGCAATCTTGTTCTGCTACGTTTGCCCAGGGCTTTGTGGGTTCTGTTAGTTTCTATTATGCATACGCTGATGTGTGTTGTGTATGCACTCATTCCACTCTTCCTTTCAGTGTGCTGATTGTCTTTAGTCCTAGTGCATGTATTATCATTTTCTAGGAGCGTGGCCAGGTTGGCTCACTTGGCAGAGCAGGAACACATATATAGATTTATTCCTCAATGCAGAGGCAGTGGGTTGGACGCTGACCTTAGGCCCTTTGCTGTATGTCAATCCCCCCCTCTCTCTTCCCTTTCATGTCTGCATCTGTCCTGTGAAAATTAAGTCCTACAAATGCCCCAAAAAATATTTCTTTTCCATGGAGCTTTTGCATGGACTTAAGTGATAAAGATGCACGCTTTCTGACAATTTATCCTCAAAGGAATTCATGGTGAATTATTTTTATACTGAACAAATTATGTACGCAACACTTGTTTTTCTTCCCATTTTTCATGAGCAAAGATCCAAGACTTTTTCTATATACACAAAAGGCTTATTTCTCTCAAATATTGTATACAAATCTGTGTTAGTGAGCCCTAAAATGTGCAGGTTTACTCTATTGAGGGGTCCGGAGGGGGTCCAAAATTTTTTTTTATAAAAAAGAATTTGCTGGATATTGACAGGCCACTCTAATATGTACAGTTTCATCACACAGCACAACGCCACAGATGTCACAAGTTTTGGGGGATCGTGCAATCGTCATGCTGACTGCAGGAATGTCCACCAGAGCTGTTGCCCGTGAAATGAATGTTAATTTCTCTACCATAAGCCGTCTCCAAAAGGTATTTCAGAGCATTTGACAGTGCATCCAACCACCACTTGATGTTGCAGCATGAGAACATACGGCCCCATGTTGCAACGATCTGTACACACTTCCTGGAAGCTGAACACATCCCAGTTCTGGCATGGCCAGCATACTCACCGGACATGTCACCCATTGAGCATGTATGGGATGCTCTGGATCGGCGTATACAACAGCATGTTCCAGGTCCAGCCAATATCCAGCAACTTCTTTTGTTTTGTTTTTACTGACTGGTTTTGTTCAGTGTGTATACATATTATACAAAAAGTGATAGAGGCAGTTGCATAAAGAAAGAAATAACAGAGCCTGAGAAAGACGTTCAAACCTGTCCAATCACTGTGTAAAGTGGGCCAAACTCCTAATGAGGGTCACAGATAATGTTGTACCACCAGGGGGCAATTATTAGGTTTAACAAAGGGCCACTTCCACCGGTTTTTAATTTTCTGATTGTAGAACTAAAAGGGTTACATGGTCTGATTCATGATTATTTCCACTGGCAGATGAAATTTTCTCCTAGAGTTATAGCTAGCACTAAGACTAATTTGACAAAGAATGACTCACAAAGACAAATGTGTGACCAAAGCATACGACCACATCGCTGTTTAAACCTACCTTCTAATGAGACGGTCCTCATTTCAGGTCAACCCTTTGAAGAATCCTACAAGCAGCACTACCACAGGCCAAGCAGTCAGCTGTTCCCATCAGACACTGCACTAGTGTTGTCCATGTAAAAGGATCCCAGTCTGGTCAGGTTTGTCGTGGTTTGGGTTCAAACGGTTTGTCACGGTACTTCACTCCCGGTTTCTAATGTGACATAGATTAGTTAGTCAGTTTACTTTCATTTTTAAGGGGACATGAACCCCCGTCTCCTGGGTGAAAGTCCTGTGTTTGAGTTAACAAAACACATATAACACTACAAGAAGTCATCACATAGCTCGGATTAAAAATCACACAGCATAAAAAGGCATCAATATCCCAAGGCTCATTTCCATTATGGTCCACGAAAATTCAGTCTGGATCTTCAAAAAAATGATTAGACCAAAAAACCTGACTAACTCAAGGTCCACTTACTAGCTTTTCACAGGGCTTTGAAACGCGTCTAATCTTCATCAGCAGATGCCGACACTGAAGCAGGTGGACTTCACCATGGTCAAGGTTTTTGTTTCAAGCAATATGTGCTTTCATTTCAATTTGATACATTTTCAATAAATAGCCGTAACAGTTCCCGCTTTGTGTGTTCCCTTCAGTTATTTTAAAAATCACAAAAATAAGCACTTTTGAATTAGAAAAAAAAAAAAGATCTCACCTTTAATATTTGAGCATATTTACAATATTTACAAACCTTGGAAATAAACTATGAGGACACTCATACAAAAATCACACAGAAAATTTAAATATGGTTCATTTATCATTATCGAGGTAATATGTATAACTACTAGTGACTTTGATTTGAGGTCATATCGTGCAGCCCTACGTTAAGGCTTCAAGATGCCGTGAGGGCCAGGTGTGCAGGGAGA
This sequence comes from Etheostoma spectabile, assembly GCF_008692095.1. NCBI lineage: Eukaryota > Metazoa > Chordata > Actinopteri > Perciformes > Percidae > Etheostoma > Etheostoma spectabile. Next base: position 230,766 of record NC_045753.1, read on the forward strand.
AGCAGGTGAGGGCAGGAAACTCTGAGGGCATCTGCTGGACAGCTGAGGAATGACAATGCCTGGAGATAGGGGGCTGGTGAGATACCGCGTCAAGACCGAGTCCAACAGAGAGACGGTCAATACCGAGACAGAAAAAAAAGAACCCCCTTCAAGTTTCAGGATTTCACGGAATGTAGGACCCAAGTGAAAGGACCGCAGGCACAATAGAGCTTGAATATTTAATAATGACAAATTCCTCACAACAAAAGGTGTCCAGCAAAAACAGCAGGCATAGAAAATCCAGAAACAAAGTAAACGACAATAACCAAGAACCAGCAAGACTAAACAGGTAGACTCACCACACAGCCACTCGAAATAGAAATACAACGGCCTGACAACAGACAAGGCAAATACACAAGCTAACGAGTAAACCTGGGACAGGTGATGCAACAGGTGAATCAAAAACACAACAGGAAGCAAAACTAGACAAGACAAGGGAGAAAACGGAGACTTCAAAATAAAACAGGAAACAGAACATACAGAAACTAACCAACGCGACATCCAGACCGCTCACTTACCTGTTCATAATTTATGTGACAGTATGTCTTCTACTTTAAGATGATTATATTACTTTTTCATTTGTAATAATCAAAAAGCAAGTGTGCAGAGTTAAAACACTATATAGGATTAAATTAGGCCAGATTATTTTCTTAAAACCTAAAACGGAAATGTTCCCATTCTTGAATTTATCACTAGTCCTGAAGAATTCATAGAACAACGTGCTAACATGAAACCGACTGCTACCTGATGATGGAGGTGGCCTACTGTACATGATGCACTAGGTCTATGGTCCAGGGCCTTTACAGTGAACAACTGAGAGACAAAGGCTGTCATCAAAAGTAAACGAACACAGTAGCTGAAATGAAAAAGATCCAGCATGCCTCTGGGCAAAACCATCCTCCATGTCACCTTATTCTCTCCAATGACACTTTGAGGAAACATGTAACTTCCTCCTCACGGTTCACAAGCAGTGTCACAAAAGTGCTGCTCAATTACCAGTGTTAGTGGCCGGGGATTCGACCAACCATGAAGACGACCACAAAAGATCCAGGTAGCATTCAACAGGAAACATCACCTCAGCCAATTACCCATGAGCTCATATGTTGCCAAAACAGCCATTAATCCGAGTGGTGAGCACACGGAGGACTAGTGCAGCTTCCAAAGCCTCCGCCAAGGGTGAGAGGACTCACAGGGCCAAAGACCAAGCAGGAGCGCTGCTACAGCTAACGGACCAATCGATCATCTAGTCTCTAGGTCTTCTAACATGTGCCAAAACCGAGCAGACTTCAAACTACATAAACTATGCATAAGGTCTGGTAAAGTTTAAACAAGCAACAAACTACTCATACTTTTCCAGACTAACAACCTTGCCACGACCTGGAATTGATTAAATTCACTTTTATTACTTTAAACAGACCCTGAACTGTTGTCATATAAAGACCCAAATAATACAAAGCAGTTACGAGAAGAGAGCATGACATGTTGCAAGCTTAGTAAAGGTATGTGGAGGATGATGAATGACGAAGGCTTACTGTATAAAAATGAAGAGCATATACACAAATGAAAGCAGACTTGTAGGAGAGTCATACCACACGTCAGTGCATAGAGTGGGAATAATGGCCACGTGTCCTGTCATCACAGGTCACCTGAGCAAAAAATGTCTAAATAAAGTATAATGAGCAGAGGACGATTCATGTTTTATTAATTCATTTTTTTATTAATGCTAATAGCAGCACATACTGAACGAGGGCCGAGTTTCATGCCTAAGACCCGCCCACTTTACATCACAACAGACTATGTTCAAATAATGATATTATAATTATATAAGTTAAACCTTCGTATATACAGTAAGTCTGGTAGAGCGCACTGTTCTGTACAGCCTTGGACCTTTTTTCGTGAAATGTAATTTCCAATTCAGTGCAAACACAGTAGGTGTTGCTTCCCAACATGGATGTATTAGAACAGTTAGCAGCAGCAGTCCCTACAACACGATATGTATAACAAGATATAACAATAAGCGTTCCCACTACGGCTCAACCAGGAATGTTTGCAGATGGAGATTTGAAAGAATGAAATCAGCTAATCGTGAATGGAATGTGAATATTTAGTTGGATGTTTGGTGTAACATTTGGTTTAACATTTTGTATTCCTCATTATTATATTTACAGTTTTTTCATAAGATAAATGCTGTAATAATGTTAAATATCACAGATTGTTAACAGAAATGCCGTACTTTCAGTGGATTTTATTTTGTATAACTTTATTTAACATGACAGTAGACGGTGTAATCTGTAGATGCTGCTGTTGAACTGAGTCATATCACACACGTCAGTTTACAGGAAAGTACTGATATTTTTTCATTGGAATAGTTTTTTTATTATAACTTTTGCTTTGTGTTTAATGTTCCATGCATATTAAAAGATATATCCATGTTCCAATCCCTGTGCAAGATTAGAGAGCAGTTTCATGGTGTCTGGTGGTATACTGCTCCATGACATGTTGTATCTGTTACACAGGGAATATTGAACTCTAACTTTAAAAAAGAAATCGCAAATTGAATAGTGATCGCAATATCAGGCAGAAAAATCACAATTACATATTTCACCAAAATCATCCCCCAAAACCAGCCCTAGTTCAGAAATCCAAACCCTGAAATGAAATCATATAAATATAAAAAAAAATAAGAAACAAAGATTACAATAAAATGTATTCTAATGAAACCTCCTCTCTGCTCCTTCCTCTTCCTGTTACGGCACTTTAATATATACATTTACAAAATATGCACATTTATAATATCATTCACAATAATTCTGAGCCTGTAAATAATGGTGTTAATGTTAACAATGTGCTTCCTTTTACTCTACTGTGTATGTGCACTGTTTGTTGGAAAGCAATGACACACTTACTTACATTATGTCAGTGAAAATCAAATTTAAATGAATTATCTATTTCTTCCTTTGTAAAAAAATTCATATAACTTTCTATTCGCTTTCAGCTTTGTATATTTACTATCCTAATTTTGAGGCCAAAGGGGTCACAAGTAACAAGTGATTATATTGTAATTAATCTGATTGCTTGTTCACACACTGTGATACAGCCAAATTATCTGGCATTAATAATTATTTCAGGACATTTTCCATATAGAGTAGATCTACACTATACTCTTATGTATATAAATATTGATTCTTATAATATTTACTCACTGAAAAATCCTCCCTGCCCCCTCTGGAGTTCTGGGCTCATAGCTGCTTGGTCCTGGCTCTTCAAAGTAGACCAGTAGCTGCTGAGTGCTGCGGAGGTTTGATTTAAACCCCCGAACCTAAAACCCCCAGCAACCAATAAACTCAGTCCAGGAATAATCTATTCAGAAAGACTGCAAAACATGCAGCAGACATTTGACTTGTCACAGCAATATGAATGTTAATTTTGTGCCAATATTAATGTAGTAACATTAACAATGGCTCTCTTCCACATAAGACTCCCAGGAAGACTACAGCATGGACTATGTCAGGCCCTGGAAGCAACACACCTGAGAGAAAGACAGCCCTCATTAACTAAAGCAGCTGACGTGTTGAAATGACTGCTGTGAAAAAAAGAAGCTGCTGGAATGTCAGATAGCCGGGGCCTCTGGTGCTCAATTTAGAACAACTTTTTTCCTTATCTAAATTGAAGGTCTGAAAATAGAAGCGGTGCTGTGAGAATCTGAAAGACGCATGACACTGTTTTAAATTTGTGTAAATTAACACAGCTAGATTTTTTTTAATTACTTGATTTTTAGCTTCTCCAAGTGTAGTATCTCTGACTATCGGACATATTGCTATTACAACTCTTTCTTTTCATTACTAATTAGTAAGTGCTAGCCAGCTAACAACCTAAACTAATGGTAACTAACTAATGGTTAGCACTATAGATATTATGGAGTTGATTATGAATTTGAGCAAAATTGTTAATTGTTAACGGTTTAGTAGTGCAGTGTTAATTTAGTGGAGTGTTCCTTTGGCTGATTCAGTCAGTTAGTTAATAGTCTGTATCCACGACGATCCTCTTCCAGGTGCATTTATTCTGCTGGAAATTCCACCGGATGTTATTCTTATTGGATGTCCGTCCCCGTCCTCTGTCTCTGTGTTGGCGTTCTAACCTCCGTCCCCGTCCTCTGTCAGACAGCTAGCTAGACTATCTGTCCAATCTGAGGACTATGGTTACCTGGTCCTCAGATCTCTGCAGGGTAAATCCAGACAGCTAGCTAGACTATCTGTCCAATCTGATGACTATGGTTACCTGGTCCTCAGATCTCTGCAGGGTAAATCCAGACAGCTAGCTAGACTATCTGTCCAATCTGAGGACTATGGTTACCTGGTCCTCAGATCTCTGCAGGGTAAATCCAGACAGCTAGCTAGACTATCTATCCAATCTGAGGACTCTGGTTACCTGGTCCTCAGATCTCTGCTGGGTAAATCCAGACAGCTAGCTAGACTATCTGTCCAATCTGATGACTATGGTTACCTGGTCCTCAGATCTCTGCAGGGTAAATCCAGACAGCTAGCTAGACTATCTGTCCAATCTGAGGACTATGGTTACCTGGTCCTCAGATCTCTGCAGGGTAAATCCAGACAGCTAGCTAGACTATCTGTCCAATCTGAGGACTATGGTTACCTGGTCCTCAGATCTCTGCAGGGTAAATCCAGACAGCTAGCTAGACTATCTGTCCAATCAGTTTTTTCTGTTGACGACTAAAACTACTTCTGAACGTACACATGTTCCACCAGAACAACTTCCTTCCTGAGACTATTTAGCAGAGGCACCAGGGCTCTGTCCGGAGATAAGCACTGCCCAATAGGGTTGTGATTGGTTTAAAGAAATGCTAATAAACCAGAGCAGAATGCTGTGTGGACTAGCCAGACCTTCCTTTGCAGTGCTTTGGAGGAAGGTCTGGCAATGTGAGACTAATTAGTTAACTACCCTATTTAGTGTAAATAATAAAATGAATTGACATAGAATTAATAATGAATAATCCTTACTTTCTCATGCTTGCGGTTCTTCATCTCTGTTAAGGTAAAAGTATTTTGGGATGTTGACATACAATGTGAATCTTATCAATATTCATGGACAACCACTCAACAACTAAAATAAATGTAAAAGAAAGGTGAAATAGTGCAACCTTTTGGCCGCCCCGCTTTATATCACATCTTTGAGATCTAATGATTTGTATTAATTTCCTTTTAAAACATATCAATATCAATTATCTCTACAGATGTTATCTCAAAACCAAACAGCTTGAGACATTCTATAAGAAAACCATGATCAATGGTGTTAAGGCTTTCAGAAAGTCTAAAAAAGAATGAAAGCCTTTAAATGGACTGGCCGCCAGAGAGCGCATTCAAAGCATCAAGTCCTTTCCCGCCAGGCTCAACATCTACTTAATTATGTGCATCTCCTGGTGACAGCCAGCCAAACCACAGCCATTTACAAGTTCTAAATCGCGGCTACACTGGGCAACAAGCAGAAGAACCCTCTTAAAATGTCCAAATCATACCTTTCATTAAACCCAGTGTAATAGCTTGTTTACATGAGGCCAGGGTGTCCACCATACAGACAGCGTTGGCCTGCTATGAAGGCACACAACTGTTTGTTTCTCTGAGCAAGTCATTGGTGGGGAATGCAAGCTGTTAAGTGCGGGATGCTCTGATATTTTGTTTGAGTATGCGTGTGTGGTCATGAATACACACTCTTACAGCATGTGATTGGCTGTGGATGTATGTGTATGCATTGTTACTTAAGCCAAACAGTATTTACACCAAACATGTGTGAGCACTTGAGGGCCACCGTATGTAAACTGTATGAAAACAAATTTAGCATAGTAAATATAAAACGGTGAAATGTTTATGCAAATGTAATTAGCAAACTAATGGGCTTTGACATCAACAAATATTGATTGAGAACATCTGCATGATGTGTGAGGTCATTACATTCTTTAGGAAAGGTTGCATTACAACACCCAAAGTCTAATCAGGAAAGGGGAGCCATGTGCTGCCAAGTCAGAATAAAAAAAACTAGAATTGTAGAAAAGAATAGCTTGTCACTGTCTTTTCATACAAAATCTGAATATGATTAGTGACATGAGTGTCTAAACTCAGGTTAACTCACTATCCCATTAAATCCCATTCTATACACATTGGATCATATTGGAAACACTGTACTGTATATGTATTTGCAGCATGTGTGATGTATTAATGTAGTCCGTTACTGTGGCCAGATGGTTGGGAACATTCCTATGACCACCAGGTTTAAAGTCTTTAGAGTGGAAGGCCTACGTCTTCATATTGCTCTACTCGTATGTTAAGGAAAGTCATAGCCATTTAATCATTATGCCAAATATGCTTTTAGTCAATGTTAAAGACACCACACTGTCTCGTTAATTCAAACTCACTGCAAGGACTAACAGACACGTTTCAATAAGGAAATAATGTTAGATTGAAAAGATAAATCCATGCATTGATACGTTTATTTTCAGGAAATGAGTGAAGTCATTTGTGTGTCTTGAATGTAATATAGGTAAAATGATGTTTTCAGTCTATGTTCCTTAAAAAAAAATCTTAGTCCAGATATTTTCAAATTCAATATATTAGCGCATTATGTCCATACGAAGATAGTCTTGCTTTGCCGAACCTTCCTCCACATGCTGCGGGGCTGCGTGTGAACATATGAAATAATCTAAAATACCATAAAACTTAATTTAAAGACCATAGACCCTCTCTCCATCTCTCTCTCTGGAGTGGGGAGGAGGCTGGACGTGATGCGGTCAGAACACACCGAGTCTCTCGCCGTTCCTTGAATCTGAGTTTATTTTGTCAACTAAAGAAGCTCAAAGAGCAATGCATCCTGGGACATGTAGGCAGAGCTGCCACGGCTCTGCGCACAGGAGAACTCACTGTCTCATTGAAGAAAAGGGTGAAGAAGAAGAAGAAGAAAAAGGATGAAGAAAAGTGCTGTCCATGACAAGGACATTTCCTCAGCTCACAATGTTTCACTCTGTAGTTCTGTCATTGGAATAGTTTTCTGAGGCGTACTGTTGATTGATCCATCACTAGAAACCATATTCCTGTCCCAGCTCGCCAGCTGCATGGCTTCATTTTGGCGTGTCAGGGTTATATTTATGGCTCGTGATGAACAGTGGCTGGATCTTGATAACAAAGATTTAAACATGTGAAGTCTTGAGACAAATAGTGTCTGTTCTTTGTCAGCGTGATTAGTTAGAGACTAACTGTAGCTGCCTGTATTGATCTTTTAATATGAACTGCAGGCTCACCCAATCTGTTTCCTAAAGCAAACAGGATCTTGTCATGCACAGCGCAACAATATTCCATCCCAGCCTTTGAAGTGTTAGCAAAGCAGCGACGGCGCATGCTTTGCACAGGTATGAATGTCAATGAAAGGTTAGAAAGACGAGAATCATCTTGGCCTGAACATGGATTACAGCTCATGTACTCAATCCCTTTAAGCCGTGTCACACACCCACCAAAGTATCAGACAGATTCCGCCTCAAGAATTCATAATGACATCTTAAAACCATTTTGCGCACAGCAGCAGAATAAACTCATTAAAGTTCGCAAATGTGTTGCTTAACCTGCCAGATCTGTCGGTAACGCTATCTCCTTCTGTTTGATGCCTCATTCCAAATCTTTTTCTGGGTACATCAGAATCTGACCCCTCCAATTGAAGCTCAGTGCCCATATTAGGCCCCAGAAGGCTCCTGCTCATCCCAGGTGTAACTTAAGCTTTCATTTTAAGCTTTGACAGAGGAAAGAGTTGAAACAAAAACACATATAGCATGTAGGATAAGCTTCATCACTGAAGACATACCTGGTTGCTTGCAGACTCTGGTCTGTGCAGATTATCTCCAGTTTGACATAATTACTTTCCATCACTTTCCTGATGCTGAAACCCTAAATGTCCATCTAGACTGCAGGCTTCTTGTTTCCTAGCCACGGCTGCCCTGCTGTGGGTTCTTTCGGATGTTTTTACTTGACTGGGCAGGTGCCGCTCTCTTATCTTTACGCGCCATTGTGTTGGTCCATACGAGTCATGTTAAGCAAAAAATCCCTGATAACGTGCCGACTCAGTAGGAGATGACTTCGAACAGCCTCATGGTTGTTCCAGCATACAATAATGCTACTGTGTGACTCCATCTGCAAACAGGCCAAAAGCACTCCCTGCTTTACATGGGGCAATGCAGTTCATTTCTCTTTGAATGTGCAATCTGTAGGAAAGGCAGGGGAGAGATGTGGCTATTACCACATACACTCTTACAGCCTGGAATTTACATCAGAGATCGGAACACACTTGACAGCAGCTCACACAATACCATGTAAAGCAACAAAAGCAAGATCACAACAGATGTTTTACATCTGGACCAACTTCTGCATAATCTAAACATATTACTTATTATTGCAATTACTCGTGTCTTACAATTTAATTAGACATCATAGGAAACACATAGGCTGCATCGCAGCAACCCAAAATATGTAGGATGTGTGTGCCAATTCAGATTACTGGAACGCTAATTGGACACATGTGGTAGGCTATGACCAAGTGCTAACTCACGAGCAAAGCAGTAACATGCAGCCAGTCTGGGTGGCAGTCAGCTGCATGAACAGTCAGTGAAAGGGGGAATAAAGTGTAACATAACTACATGTAGATCATGCACCTTTGTGCAAAACAGCTTTCATGGTAAACTTACCTTTTTGTGGTTTTCTAATCATCTATGCAGATAGATAGGTTTGGACATACTCTGACAGTGAAGGGAAGAATCAGCAGACACATGTTCATGCTCACCATCAACACTTTTCATTGGGACTCTTTAATTAGTAGAAATGAGTTCCAATGAGGTCATTTTGAAGTCTGTGGATTCAGACTATCAGTGCTGTTAATTCTGGAAATGTTTTATTAGCCATGCTAGCTACAAGGCTTCAGCAATGTCCCTGTTGGTTGGTCAGTCCACAGTGAAATACATTCACAGTCCCCACACCATCGATCCTGATAACCAGGGTGAGATCTTCTGGGGGGATGTGTGGGATTCCCCCGTTTCTGTTCAACATATCCCTGCCTCTGCTGAATTACTGTGTACCCCCAGCCCCCCCAAAAAAACATGTTCAATACTACTTCACCATTAGACCATATATGTTTTATGTAGATTATTTTCCAGTGGATATTAAAGTTGATAAATATGTGTTTTGGTATGGCTGGTTGATTATATCAATGGTGGTATTGGAAGGGGAAATTAATTATTGTATGTTTTGTTTTATTGTGCATGATCAGAAAACATCTGATCCCTACCCCCTCCGATTTTTTACTTAAATCGCACCTTGCTGATAACTTCATCTCACCCCACCAGTCGCTAACATTTTGCTTCAGAGTTGGAACTACCGGATGGGAGGATGTATGGAAGGATGGATGGATGGATGGATGGATAACTGATTGGAATTTTAAAAACATAAAACTAATGCTAATCCCTGACTGCATCTTGCATCATCATCAGATCAAACTGTACAAGCAACCCACATCCAGCAAAACTAATAACATTCCTGTCAGCCTCAGCTGTACATTCTCTTCTGTGCTCATCAGCAAATGTTAGCATGATAACACGCTAAACTAAGATGGCGAATATGCTAATCATTGACATTTTGTAGCATGTTAGCATGCCGATGTTAGCATTTAGCAAGTACAGCCTTAAAGAGCCATTGTGTTGGAGTGGAGCCAGAATATTCAAAGACAGATGTTTCAAAACCTGGGCCAATATTATCAAAAGTGTTTCTGCATGATTCAGGTCTCCTGAAATAAATTGAACAGTGTTCTTCAAGCAACCAGTCCATGCAGCTAAGCTGGCTCCCTGTGGAGTCCAGAGTGACACAGTTAAAACTCTGTCCCGTAAATGACGTAGACCCAAAATATGTGGTCATCTTCTTCCCGCAGGTCAGAGAGGCTCACAGGCACAACACCAGGCGCAGGGCAGCCGATGTGACGCTGGAGGAATTACTTTCTTTCAGATAATCGGGAGTCTGCGATTGGAATGAGCTTCCTAATAGCATTAAACCGACTACAGACCAGTGACGTTTAAGTGTCTTCTTTATTATGAATTTCCAAATACACAAAACAAAGTCAAGGCTAAAGGTGAGTGAGAAACTAGGTTTTCTTTTTTGTAATTTAAGATACATTTGTAAAGACTGTAATATGTTATGCATATTTTAACATAGAGTCCGGAATGGTTTGACATTTCTGTAAATTATCACTCTCAACAGAATGATCTACATATAGTTTAAGCAAAATTTCTGGCTTAATGATATTGTTCTGAAAAATGACGGTGTACCAACGACTGTGTACCAGATTCATGAACCGCTCTTGAACATGCAGTGTTTTCATTTGTATTGCTCATGCTCAGAGTGTATACCGTGTGACTATGTGACCCATATATCAGTAGCACGTTGTTTGCGTGGCTTAATCACACTCCGACATCAACAGCAGTCAGGTTATGCTCATCTATACACATCAATGTTCAGCCTACACACTGCCAGACTAATGCACAGGACTGGAAAAAGGGAGAAAACATCAACACATGTGAGTCTAAGGTGAAGATGAGTGTGTCCTGAGGGAACCAAAGAGAGAGAGTTGTCAGAGAGAGATAACGCTGCAGAGCAGCTGAGGCATTACACCGGCAGCTCAGAAGACAATCCCCAATGGAAGGGCATTGTTACAAATCAACAGTGAAATAAACAAAATGACAGAATCAGCAGGTTAATTAGCAGGTTAAGATGACCAACAGGCTGAGGACTAAAGTGGTGTAGCCCTTTAATGCCAGGACATCCGATAGATACTAATTATCTGAACCAGTGTAGAGAAGAAAGCTCTTTGAAATACGAGTACAGCACTCAACCTAAGCCCTAACAACTGACAATAAATCCCGTCTATTTAAATGATTTGTCTCCTGCCATTCCGATGATCTGCCTCCTACTGAAAGTCGACACTGTGGTGGCTTTATCTACAGTAAGTCACAACATGACAGGAAAGAAGAACCTAGCACAGCTAGTGGCTGTTTCTCACTTATCTATCTTCAATTCAAAAACTTCAATTGACTCCAAGACACTCAGATCCCGAGTGTCTCTCAGGAAACAACATGTTACTTCACAGACACTAAATCGGAAGAAGGGTTCAGACATTGGTCCTCCTGAAACCATGCAAACACACAAATACACACAGTGGTGGTTCTGGGGTGGGGGCAAGGGTCGCCAGTGGCCCCTCAATATAAAGCCTTGCTTTATATTAAGCTTTACTTTGGTTTATTTGCATTTCTTTTAGCCTATCACAATCATCTTGGGCGAGGCTAAGCTCCGGACAGAGCCACGGTGCCTCTGCTAAATAGTCTCAGGAAGGAAGTTGTTCTGGTGGAACATGTGTACGTTCAGAAGTAGTTTTAGTCATCAACAGAAACCTCAGATTGGACAGATAGTCTAGCTAGCTGTCTGGATTTACCCTGCAGAGATCTGAGGACCAGGTAACCATAGTCCTCACATTGGACAGATAGTCTAGCTAGCTGTCTGGATTTACCCTGCAGAGATCTGAGGACTAGGTAACCATAGTCCTCACATTGGACAGATAGTCTAGCTAGCTGTCTGGATTTACCCTGCAGAGATCTGAGGACCAGGTAACCATAGTCCTCAGATTGGACAGATAGTCTAGCTAGCTGTCTGGATTTACCCTGCAGAGATCTGAGGACGAGGTAGAAGTCCTCAGAAATCCACCAGAGGTTAGAACAACAACACAGAGACAGAGGAAGGAGACGGAGGTGAGAACGCCAACACAGAGACAGAGGACGAAGATAGAGGTTAGAACACCAACACAGGGACAGAGGACGGGGACGGAGGTTAGAACACCAACACAGAGACAGAGGACGGGGACGGAGGTTAGAACACCAACACAGAGACAGAGGACGGGAACGGAGGATAGAACACCAACACAGAGACAGAGGATGGGGACGGAGGTTAGAACACCAACACAGAGACAGAGGACGGGGACGGAGGTTAGAAGGCCATCACAGAGACAGAGGACGGGGACGGAGGCTAGAACACCAACACAGAGACAGAGGAAGGAGACGGAGGTTAGAACGCCAACACAGAGACAGAGGACGGGGACGGAGGTTAGAACGCCAACACAGAGACAGAGGACGAAGATGGAGGTTAGAACACCAACACAGGGACAGAGGACGGGACGGAGGTTAGAACACCAACACAGAAACAGAGGACGGGACGGAGGTTAGAACACCAACACAAAGATAGAGGACGGGGACGGACATCAGCCTGAATTTCTTGCGGCAGCGGAACAATCCCAGAAGTAGAACATCGTGGATATAGACTACCTTGCAGTAGACTGTGTAACCATGTCAATTGGTCAATTGGTAGACGGCGTGTCCTGGGACGTTCTTCATCGTGGTGCAGGAAATGTTACCATGAAAGATGGCATCACCTGTCGCCTCTAAAATATCAATGACAAAAACTAGCTGTTGTTGAATACATCTAGACTTCAAGTTGCTAAACATGGCAAGATGTGATTTTTTACTTTATCATTTTTATTTAAAGACTCAATCTAAATCAAAAAGCAGGTGCCAAAAGTAACAGTGCAGCCCTGCTGTCCAAAACTGGAATCTGGAGGAGGAGAAAAACATTTCTCCAGAGCCTGCAGTTCAAACTGCACCGTGGTTAATGCCTATAAATAGGACAGCTTTATCTGTAAAGTAACACACTGCTTACGTTTCCTCGATGTACAGTGCTCCAGTTATCAGTTACACTGAAGTTTTGGCTGCTTTCCTTTTCCTCACGTCCACAGCGCTGACCTGCAAACGGCCACAGCAAGCGAGAAGCCTTTCATTGTGGAAAAGTCCCACGGATAATGTTTGTTTCTCCGTTGGGATCCTGCAGGCGGTGGAACCAGGACACTTCCTCGCAGATCTTTTTAAACTCCAAAACGTAAACTGTATCATTACTCGAAATTGGGTTTTGCCTCATGCCCATAATAGTAAGTAAACAAGCTCCAAATCCATGAAAATATATAAAAACGCTGCGGCCATAGCTCGCCTTGCCATGCTGCAATCATGTTATTAATGGAAGAAACCAGATTGTTTGGATATCATATCCCCATGATAATTAAATCCAAATGTTTAGAAAGGAAAGCTTATCCAGAACATGACTGTTGGCTGTATCACAGATGAATTGATTCAGTGTACGTAAATAAACACACGGATAAGAGGGTTTGTTCACGACTGTGAGCAAACACTAACCTTGTTTTCCTGTAAATCCATAGAGGCGAGTTATCGTGTTGTTATGACATCAGAATACCCTCGTAGAGCGTGAGTTAACCAGGACCAAAAAAGAAAGACTATTGACTTCAGTTCTTTACATGTCGGCCTCTAATATTCCAGATTCTACCCAACTCAAAACACACCAGAAGGTTTTTCAAGTCCTTTGGCATGTCAATCTGTATTTGTGCACAAATGAAAGTCTCCTGCAGCCATCGAGTTATACAGACAAGCAGAGCTCAGAGTTTTCCTTTAAATTGGATTCACTTGTTTTAATCTACTTCACTACTGTGGGATCAGTCCATAACTCACCTCAGATACGCGATGATTCAAACATCATACGTCCAATTTCCTGTACAGTAATTACCCAGAGTTCCTCACACCGCTGCTGCCTGCTCCCATGTCCAACAACTGGACGGCATGCAAAGCACAAGGCCTGCCACCACACTGGTTTGCATAATGCTGATCTGACAGGCACTTCCTTCCTGCTGTTAGTGTCACTATCAATGGAAATGTCTCTTAGAATATTACTTGCTGACATAATCCTGTGGCAACCAGTACAATATTTGAACTATAAGACATTGCAAAACTGTTTTTTATCATATTTGGCATAAGACATTTACATAGAGTACCCTGGTTACAAAGTCCTAGACATAGCGCATATTGTTAGTGAACAGATGCTTCGGGGACTCAGATGGGATGTGCTGCGTCACACTGGCAGAATGTAGGGGTAACTGTGTGAATGTGGTCCAGACGTTTCTGCTCTCTGTCACTGCAACTTTCCTGAATAAACAAGGGTTAAAACAAGGATAGGTAAGGGGGACACTGGTGAATGAATTAGTCTCCACCACATTGTTATTAAATGACTGTGGGTGGCTGTCATGAGCAAGTTGACACTTAAACACATAATTCCACTGGAATGAAAAGCAATAGATGATGCTTTCAAGTGTTGTCCGAAACATCATTAACAGAAGTGTGAATGGTAATGACCTGGCAGTATATCTTCTTCTTCTTCTTCTTCTTCTAAAATCTCTTATAGGTGTTGAGATGGGTTGAGTATCTTTTACTTTTCCTGCATAAAATGAAAAAAAACTAAGATCTAAAGCCAGGCTACAAGTTCCGTGAGGCTGTTTTTAGGAATAGTGCTGCTTTAAGCTGAACTCTTACATCAGTATGCTAACAATCTCTCAGTGAAACACATTCTCATAAACAGGTCTGAATGATGTGTGCACACCAAATCATAAGATATTGTACGAAACTGAGAGACGTGACATCGGATGGCTAGAAGCTCCACAATGCCAAGTGGCAGTTGCTAGCTGTTTAAGAGCTTTGTGGCACTGGCTCCACACCTCCTACTAGATGTGTGTGGCTGCTACAGAGCTCTGCGACACCAGCTATGGTAAGTAAGTAAGTAAGTAAACTTTATTTATAACGCACTTTTCACAGACAAGAAGGGTCGCAAAGTGCTTTACAGTAAAAACAAATAAAACAGCAACACATAAAATACTAAGCCATATTGCTAGTTAAAAGCTTGTCTAAAAAGATGTGTCTTGAGGTGTTTTTTTAAGTTTCTACAGAATCCAAGCTCTCAAAGCTAAAGGGAGAGAGCTCCAGAATCTTGGAGCCACCACAGAAAAGGTACGTAACGTGTTCTGGGGACAGTTAGAAGGTCTTGGTCTGAAGACCTCAGAGAGAGACCAGAAGTGGGTGTGTGTGCAATAGATCCTGGATGTAAGCAGGAGCTTGACCATGCAAGGCTCTATAATAGGGTGACCAGACGTCCCCGGTTTCCGTGGACAGTCCCCGATTTTGGCTACCTGTCCCCGGCTGGATCTGTCCCCGGAAATGTCCCCGTTTTTTTCAGTGTGACTGAAAGACCCGAAATTGGAATGAAAGAAAGAAAAAACTAACAAAACGTAGCCGATAATCGCACACCCAACACACGCAGGCTCCAGACAGCCAGAGCCAGCGCTGCTCAGAGACGTTTTAGAAGCCGTGTTTTACGATGCTAAAATCACTGATTATTTACATGGAGTCTGGTGCGTTTAGCGAACGCAATTTCACGGACTTTTATGTTTTAAAAAGGATCTTAATCTTTTACAGAAAGATCAACCTCCTTAGAAATCCTTTCCATAATGTTGTCAGACACTTAGAATATTAATCTGAGTCTGAGCAGCCAAACAAGCACTTTTATGAACGTAAATACAAGCTGGACAATTATCCCATTAACTCACGCTGCAGCTTGTTTCTCCAATGCCGACTGCAGCAATCTCGTTTAATATCAATGTCAAAGGAAAATATGTCCTCAATAGTTTTTATTGTATCTGATTCTCAATGAGCTGTTGCAGAAACAAGCCTTGAGCAGTAAAGCAAAAGTTGTCAGTAGTTCAGTAAACATTACAATATTATGAAATATTGAGACTTTCTATCTTGAAATATTAAGACTATTATGACTTTCTATTTTGAAATATTAAGACTTTCTATCTTGAAATATTAGGACTTTCTATCTTGAAATATTAGGACTATTAGGACTTTCTATTTGAAATATTAAGACTTTCTATCTTGAAATATCAGGACTTTCTATCTTGAAATATTAAGACTTTCTATCTTGAAATATTGAGACTTTCTATCTTGAAATATTAAGACTTTCTATCTTGAAATATTAGGACTTTCTATCTTGAAATATTAGGACTATTAGGACTTTCTATTTGAAATATTAAGACTTTCTATCTTGAAATATTAGGACTTTTTATCTTGAATATAAGGATGGATTTTTTTTATCTTGAAATATTAGGACTTTCTATCTTGAGGTGTAGTGGAGTAGGAAGTAGCAGCAGGGGTGGGTGTAGGATCAGACCTGGGGGGGGGCTCAGCCCCTAATAAGAACAGCTTTAGGTCTGGTGTCCCCGTTTTAAGTTTTACAAAAATAAAAACATTAGCTGTTTTTTAGGTAAATACGCTTCTGAGCTGAAAATGTCCCCGGATTTTGTCTGAGAAATCTGGTCACCTTACTCTATAAGTAGTGATTAAAATTTTCAAATGCACTCTAAAACTTATTGGTAGCCATTGAAGAGCCTTAATCAGCAGAGTAATGTGTGATCTCCTGCTGGTCTTAGACTAATGTCTTGCTGCTGCCTTCCGTACAGCTTGAGACAGAAAGTGGTTGCAGTCAACATTTTGAAAACACAGGGACAATACATTCAGCAGGGGCAACAATGTTATTAATAGTCTCAAACAGAGCTTTAGGATTGTTTTTACAGGCAGATATCAGATTAGTAAAATAAGCGGCTCTAGCATCCTTAATCACTTCATTCAGGTCTACTAAGAGCCCTTTAAGATGCAGGCGATGGACTTGGAGCTGAGTCGCTTTACATAAACGCTCAGTTCTCCGACAGACACGCCTCACGCTGCAAAAGGCGTCATTTATTGGATGCATTAACAGAGGGAGTTTCTCTAACGTTAAGAGGCGCAATTTTGTCCAACAGCAGGGTGCAATGATCGTCCACGTCCTCCAAAATAAAAACAGAGCTTAGGTCAAGTGGGGTCGAAAAGTTTTCAACAGTGAGCTGTTAATCAAACGGGAGGACGCTTGTTTAACAGGCTGGGGATTCTCATTACAAACAAGATGCACTTGTGATCAATAACAAATACATATTTGATGCAAACATTATTAATGTTCATACCATGAGAAAAAACAAGATCAAGCGTATGCCCCTTGCTGTGCGTAGGACCAGAGACATTAAAAGATTCAGTGATATTTACAAATTGAGAAGCATTTTTGCAACTATCATCATCCACACGAATATTAAAATCACCAACAATAATCACTCTGTCCAGCTTAATAATGGATGATAAGAAATAAAAAAACAGTAAGATAAGAGGCCCACCGGCCCAGGTGGCCGGTAAATTAAAATACAATAAAAAGTATTTGCACAACCAACTTTAGTAATCTTTAGTTCAATAGAAGAGTACGTGCCAGCGCTCATTGACTGACAGACGAAATGTTTTTAAAAACCACAGCAAGACCTCCACCACAGCCGTGAGTCTTGTAGTGCTATAAGTAGAGTCCACAGGACAGAGCTCATTGAGGTAATAGTATTCCAGATTCCGTTGCCACGTCTCCGTGAGCAACATGAAGTCCATGTTTTTAGAAGAAAATAAATCACTGGGCAAAAGAGACTTGTTAGCAATTCAGCGGGCATTTAGCGGTGCAGGAGCAGCTGAAGCAGAGAGAGAGGCTCGCGGCAGCAACCTCAGATGCGCTGAAACACACACCGCGACCGGTGGTGGGTTTTCTCCAGGGCATCAGGACCAGAGCCCCGGGGACACCATGGAAGACGGAACAAAGACAGGAAGGTCTGGAGTCACAGTCAAAGACCCCCCGCTTCAGGAGTTTTTTCATATCAGGCCCTCTCCATGTCGCATACCAGTTGCAGGCGGAAATTCAAACGGGGCTGCAAACTCACCTGTACCACACAAGGTACATCCGTCACCGCACTCCCCCATGGAGGATCGGATCAGCAGCATTGTTTGGCGATCGTACACCCACGCCGTTGACACAATATGACGAGCAAGCAGCCGCAGCGGCGAAGCCAAACACAGGCGCCATCGCGCTGACGTGTCAGCTCTGACATCACACATCCAATGGGGGATGTGTTGTGCTCCGTCTTCAGGTCAGCAGTAGACTTTCAGCCGGGTACAGAGCACCGCAAGCGTCCCGTCGTTTCGGCGGACATTACAGTTAAGTTTAGGTTACAAAATGCGAGCATTAGGCGGCGTTCCTGGGTGAAAGTCTTGTGTTCCCCGGGTAGCAAACGCTGCTTTCTGGCTTTAAAGTCCTGTGTTTTAACGGCCACCCATCCACCCATCCACCCAACCTCCTGCCTATAAAGCCACCCACCTTCTCATACAATGCAAAACAAACGTGGAATGCTTACAAATTACAGTGTTTAACTTTTCGTAGCTTTTTGAGCAAATGGCTGCTCAGTGACAATGCTAACACGTTCATGTTTAGCTGGGTTAATGCTTACCATGATCTACATTGTAGTTTAATGTGTTAAAACATTTGGTCATTTATTATGGTATTTAGTATGAATACATTGTCTGGGAATCATAAATGTCTGAACATCATTGTGTGCCAATCCATCCAGTAGATGTTGAGATATTTCACTGGATATGTAAAGATTTTGCCCTTCTGGTTGCGCTAACGGAATCATCAAAGTCAGTGGGCTTCATCCTCTCGGGACCCAGACTGCGTGGACAAAATATTGTGCCAATCCGTCAGGTAGATGTAGGGACATAGGGCCATGTCGCTATCGTAGCTAAAACATTTACTGAGACAGTAGAAGTTGCTGCCAGAGGAACTTCAAGTAAGAAATTCGTTATCATCTTTTATAGCCACATCGTTAAACACGTTTTACAGTCTTGAATTTGATTGTAATGTCTTTTAGCTCCTTTTGTTTTACATATTTCTTTTAAAATCTCCTTTAATGAGTTTCTGTTAAAATATTTGGTAAATCAGGACTTTAGAGATGTTCTATTTAAATAACATTCTTTATTATATGAGCATGGTCATGATTCTTTGGTCGTCTGTTGTTTCTTTGCGATGCTTATCATCGACCAAAGGCCGGGAGATTATCCACCTTTTCATTTTAAACTACATCACTGGTTGGATGAAACACTTGAAGTGAGTAAGAAATTGAAAGCATGTGTTTTCTGCATGTTTCATTTTGTCTTAGGCTGGCATACCAACAGCCACATTATCCTGTCCTCCGCTGCATTTCACTCACATGCTGCAAGTCATGGAGCTGGTCCATGATGGGCAAACGTAAAACAAACCCATCTGAACTGGTAGGCATCCTGAGCAGACTGCTAGTTTCACCTCAGGACGGTGATATCAAACCATCTGTTTAAACAAGAAGCAGATTTCTGTGGATGGTAAGAGTTCCCCCCTCTGATTGAATCAGGTCAATGAGCTGCAGATCAAATTCTTGATGAGAACTTGGGGGTGGATACTATGGGTTACGTCACTACATACTTTGTGGTGAGTCATAGGCTGGAGGGTAGAAGGCTGAAAAGAGGGGGTATAATGTGACCTTATGATGTTGTAATTCAACATAGAGCATGTCACTTTTTCTAAAAATAATAGCCAGTTTGGACCAAAATAGCAGTTCTATTTCGGTTTGGTGTTTTTGTTGGATGCCTCCGGTGCGTTCTCTCCACGGGTGTGCATGAGAGTGGGAGGAAGGGAGAGAATGTGTTGTTTTGTTTTTCATTCTTTCCCCCTTAAAGAGGAGGGGAGATCTGGGGGAAAACTAACCTTTTTTAATCATCTCTGCATACTACCCACAGTTGTCTAAACCATTAAACTCCCTGTCTGAAATGGGTCTTATCCAGTGGCAACACATTTATACAGCACTTTTACATAGTACAGGAACTAATCACCATTCACACACTGAGGCCAAGACTGCCGTACAAGGTGCTCATCAGAAACACACTCACACACATTTACACCCTGACGGCGCAGCATCGGGGGCAACTCAGGGCTCAGTGTCTTGCACAAGAAGACTTGGGAGGTAGGACTGCAGGACCAGGGATTGAACAACCAATCTACCAGGCAACCCTTCTACCACTGAGCCACAGCTGCCCCGCGTGTAGATTCATTAGTGGGAAAGCTGGTCATTTGATTTAAGACTGGTCCCAGCAAGCATGGCTCTCCAGCCTGTCATCCCAGGTCACAACGGGCTCCAGTGACTGGAAGCATATTGATACCATTTGTCTGGGAAAGCTCCACTAGGCCTGGAACAGGTCTAAGCTTACAGCTAAGCTGTACGCTGCATGTGTGTGTGTGCATGTGTGTGTGTGTGTTACATGATTACGAAGAAGGTCAAGAATTAAATCATTTTTCATTGTGATTCTTCTCGTGCAGTCCAGTTGGAGACTGAAGACTATGAATCACCACAACGTGAGTATATTACTCATTCTTAGTAAACCGACGAGTGTAGACTCTTCATCCCCACCCCCCTCCCTCCCCCCCCCTTCACCCTTTAAACACACTCCCTGCCATACTTAAAGAAACCCCTGTTTCAGTTGCCTTCAACACACTACTCGGGCCTTTTTCTGTCCCGAACACAGACGGAGGAATGTGTGTTTAAAACCAGATCAAATCCAGTGTGCAGGACCTTAGCCCCAACACAGGCTGACAGTAACGTGTGTTATGGCCGCTACAAAAACACCAGCAGGGCATTCCGCGCATAGCAAGTTCAGATTGAACATTTATTTCAAGCTGAAGTATTAATAATTATTATTATTATAATTATAATTTATTTTTATAGAACCTTTTAAAACAGTTACAAAGTATTTGCTAAAAGCAAAAATAAAAACTGAATCTTGAGAGAGCAAAGAATGAATTAAAGGGTAACTTTCTGTGACTGTACCCTAGTCAAACTATCCTTTAAAAGCACATTTAGCCCCCCCCACCCACATAAGCAGTATCTTTGTTAGTACCTTGTGTCACAGATTGAAACTTTGTATTCATTTCATTCCATGGATGAGGTGTAATGTGTATCTGTTATGCTCAAAGTCCCACAAATAAATCATACCAAAAAAGCATATTTAGGACGGAAGCATCAGTTTTAAGAGTGTGTAGAGACCCTGGTGATGCTGAGTCCATGTGTAGAGACCCTGGTGATGCTGAGTCCATGTGTAGAGACCCTGGTGATGCTGAGTGCATGTGTAGAGACCCTGGTGATGCTGAGTGCATGTGTAGAGACCCTGGTGATGCTGAGTGCATGTGTAGAGACCCTGGTGATGCTGAGTCCATGTGTAGAGACCCTGGTGATGCTGAGTCCATGTGTAGAGACCCTGGTGATGCTGAGTCCATGTGTAGAGACCCTGGTGATGCTGAGTCCATGTGTAGAGACCCTGGTGATGCTGAGTCCATGTGTAGAGCCCCTGGTGATGCTGAGTCCATGTGTAGAGACCCTGGTGATGCTGAGTGCATGTGTAGAGACCCTGGTGATGCTGAGTCCATGTGTAGAGACCCTGGTGATGCTGAGTCCATGTGTAGAGACCCTGGTGATAAATCTTAAAAGTGACACTTCTGTCCTGAATATGCTTTTAAACGAAGGTTTAACGTAGGTACATTCACAAAAATAATTTAGACATTTAAAAGAAGACCAAGATGTGGCTTCCCTGACCTCCTTATGGAATCCTTCCAGAGCAAGGGGGCCCTGATAGCAATCTCTAAAGAGAACCCACCGGAGGATCCTAAGTGGGATTAAACCTTCATTGACATATTGTACCAGTCCCATCTGTACCTTAAAAGAGAAATCTAGAAATTGTTTCTAAAGTGTAATGAAACTAAAATTGGGGTAATATGTGCTCTTTGGCTAGAACTAGTGAAAAGGGCCCTGTTGGGAACGGGTCGATTGCTTGTCCTGTGGTATTGCTGCTTGGAGAACATCTCATCCAAACCACTTCACATGCTATGCTGTGCTTTTGTAGGTCCTGAGCAACATAGCTACCATGACATAGGGCACTGACACCCCAAGCCGATCGCCGTTACACGCACCGTCGCTACCCGTCGGCCTTCGTCTGCCTATTTATGGTCGAAATGGTGTCAAATTGTTATAACAGGAAAATCTTAAAAATGTAAAGTTAGCATTCAACGTGTCATAATTTACCAAATAACTCTTAATAACAACATTCATAAACATTTAAAAGGACTCCTTCATGTTCATGTCATGGTTATGACGGTGCCATGTCAGTCATATAAAGTGTATAAATCAAGTGTTATTGGAAAATTGAACACGTTTTTCAATGTTCACAATCTTTCTCTGTACTTAAAGCTGCACTACTTGATTTTCTTTCCACCTGGGGGCAGCAAAGCAAACTTTAAATACAAGATTTACTGTAACATGTCGCCTATGCTGTTATTTGACGTCTTAATGTCCTTTCTTTGTATTTTTAAATCTATCACTTTCGGGGTTTTAAAACATATTAAAGGAACCACAGCATTGGTTTTAATTCATTTTTTTATTTCTATTACTTCCCTGTATTTTTCTTCTGTGTGTTGTTTTGCTATATTGTTGTAAATGACATTTTCATATACAACTGTGTTGGTTTGTGGATTGTGGGATTTGCGGGTTAATACGTGCTCCTATTAGCAGGTGTTATGTCAGCTGATACCTGGGGTTGGGTTAACAGAAAGTTATTTAACACGTTTTCCCTTTGCAGGTGCTCTTGTCCAAAGTGAAATACAAATACAATTTTGAATAACAGCAATTTGATCCAAATATTGATTAGTGCATCTTTAACCAAGTGTTTTGGTAGCCTAAATGTGTCAAAAGTCCAAGTCCTGCGACTTACAGCCCAACCAGCTACCCCCCCCCCCCCCCCCCCCCCCCCCCCTGCTGCCAACAGGATGACTGATGTCACACTTGGTGGATTGGACAACCCGTTGCCTATGAAGGTAATCCAGGAAGTAGGGACATTTCCTTGAATGGAAATGACTAATATAAGAATGTATTTTGTAGGTGATAGGGTAAGAATATCGTGTGAATTCCGAGGATTATGGTTACAACAATGTTAAACAAGTTCAGTAGTCAATAGCAAAGTTTATTTTCAGCCGAGGCTTGATTTGTTTTCTTTCATGAGTCAAATAACCAGCAAGTGTCTGGCTCGAGGATCTGCACAGGCCTGCTCTGTTACGTACTGTATATTATGCAATCTCATCCTTCATGCACACAGTACGTCTCCACATCAATTTCACAACAGCTCTTTCTCAAATTCTCTCATTCTCTTCATCAATATATTTCTACAGACATCTCATTAATAAAAATGTCAGGTGAGAAAATAAAGCAGAATTTCTAGCTGTAATACCATCCGTAGTGCCGAACTTGTGCCGAAAAAGCAACGATAAATCGCCCCATGATTATTTAGTCTATATTATGAGAAATATTGATGTGGAACTCCATGACCTGGTTCAAATATGAGCAACTGCCTCTGCCAGTGCTCGTCTGAAAACGAACATTCGGATGCCAATCGAATGAGGAACCCCGTCATGAGATGGTCTGATGACAGGATTAGATTGACTTGAAAGCTTGGAGAGGTTCACGTCTGGGTTCATGTGTGCCAAAAACGCAATTTTGCCAGACGTGTAATCACTGAATGGATGTTGCATTGTGGTTGAAATCATGCTGTGCACCGGGTCAGCATTGTGTAGTTGGACTCAAGCAACTGGGCAGTGGCACTGCTCGCTCTAAAGAGTGATCCCTCTGTGATCTCATCGCTAACGATAAGTGACTCAACTCCAAATACAAGCGGGGTGAGAGATTAAAACGCTACGAGGCACCAAGAGTGCAACAACAGTAAACCAGGTCCATGATGTCATGTTTCTCCAAAGCAACAGGGCGAGGTCGGAACACATGAAAGTCCTGGGCCAATTGGAAACAGATTTCACCTGACAAGTGTAGCCTGTTGTTTCAGAAAGGACTGTGTGTGTGTGTCTGTGTGTATGTGTATGTGTGTGTCCCCGCGTGTGCGTGTGTATACATGAATTATTATAGTATTATAAGTAGAGCATGGGACAGACACTTCAAACCACTTTAAAGATGTATCTGCTACTTGGGTTTCAATAAATCCTGGTTTTGTTTTGCTTACTACATTACCTACTGGGATCCTCGAAAATTGCAACATTACTGTGTGTGTGTGTGTGTGTGTGTGTGTGTGTGTGTGTGTGTGTGTGTGTGTGTGTGTGTGTGTAAGAGCGATAACGTGGGGAGTTGGGTGGCTGGCCTCAAATTTCTTTTTACCATCCATGAAATCCACGACCAGCGTGCAGCCAGGGGAGTCTTAAGAGATGGAGATGAGCCTGGAGGTGCAGCTGATGAACGTGCGGCACCGGCCAAGCAACATAAAAAGAGAGATCTGTGTAGCCATTGAAGTGAAGTTGGACCAGTTGTTTCTAATTAGGCCTGGCTCCTGGGATCAGCCCAGTAGAGACGTTCCTCCTGAAAGTCTCTGCTTCTACAAACAGGCCCTTGGCGTCTCAGACCTGGCCCCGGCATCTATAGGGTATCAGACCTGGCCACTGGCGTCTACAGGGCCTCAGACCTGGCCCCTGCGTCTACATGGCCTCAGACCTGGCCCCAGCGTCTACAGGGCCTCAGACCTAGCCCCCGACATCTACAGGGCCCTTGCCTCCAGCATCTACAGGGTCTCAGACTTAGCCCCCAGTGTCTACAGGGCATCAGACCTGGCCCCTGGCGTGTACAAGGCTATGGCCCCTGGTGTCTACAGGGCCTCAGACCTGGCCCCCGGGGCCTACAGGGCCTTAGACCTGGCCACTGGCGTCTACAGGGCCACAGACCTGTCCCCGGCGCCTACAGGGCCTCAGACCTGGCCCCCGGTGGCTACACGGCCTCAGATCTGGCCCCGGCATCTACAGGGTATCAGACCTATCCCCGGCGTCAAATTCCATCTGGTTTAGCATTACCACCATAATGTGCTCTCTGCTGCCGAAGAGATGGCCAACTGAAAGTAATGTTAGCGGTACTTCCAAAATCACAGCCCTTTTTTTTCTCTCTCTCTATATATATATAATATTTCAACTTAGAGGACAGTTGGGAGGGAGGGAGACAAAACAATACATGTAGAAACAGACACACACAAACACATACACAGACAGACACACACAGACAGGGGACCAATCCCGTGCCCAGGTTGAGGTCAAGCTGTAGCCCCAAACCCACAGCTCTTCTCCTGGTTGGTTTGATTCCTCTGACCTTGCTCTAATTGTTGCCATGCTGGGTGGTGTCAGCAGGGGTTTGTGCTGCTGTTAATCGAAGTTCCTGTGGGATTAGACAATGGTTTCGTCCATGAATCTGCTGATAAATTCAACGAATCAAGAAGCTACATCAACGTTTTGCTATTTTTGACTGAGTGAATTAACTGAATTAGACTTACGTTTACCTGTCCACCTGACAAATAATCGTTTAGCTTATATATATACATGTTGTCATGGCTGTTTCAAAGGTTTCTTCTAGTTTTGGGATAAGTGGTATGCAATTGTTGGGGGGAGGAAGGGTGGGGGTTGTGTCTATACTATAGTTGATCAAAACGCTGCTGCTTGAGTCCTCACTAAGACCAAGAGACTGGATCACATCACTCCAGTCCTCACTAAGACCAATAGACTGGATCACACTACTCCAGTCCTCACTAAGACCAATAGACTGGTCTCACTACTCCAGTCCTCACTAAGACCAAGAGACTGGATCACATCACTCCAGTCCTCACTAAGACCAATAGACTGGATCACACTACTCCAGTCCTCACTAAGACCAATAGACTGGATCACACTACTCCAGTCCTAACTAAGACCAAGAGACTGGACCACATCCCTCCAGTTCTGAAGTCTTTACATTGGCTTCCTCTGCCTCAAAGAATTGATTTCAAAGTACTTTTCAATAAATAAAATATATGTAAAATAATATATAAATATTGTTTGGCATTGTCATAGTTTTATGTTAGAGGTTGAAATGCGGCATGACAGCGGGTCTTCCCCTCACTCTCACTCTGCTTCTCTTCTCACTTATTCTTCTCTCTGTTTAGCCTTTTTTTCTTTTTTTCTACTGTCACCTGTTTCTCCTCTACACATAGACTTATCGCCAACTCTCCCCTTGAGTTACAAAAACAAGTTCACCTTTGCATTATCACCCCAAATGTCAGCTCAGGCTATTATCAACTTCTTAAGTTACCTATCCGAAGGCCGCAGTTATGAATCTTAATACTGCATGCCTTTGAAGCCAGTATCACGATGCATACTTAGGTGAAATATCTTCATCTCTTTCTCCCACACTTTGATCACTAGGTAGGAGTGAAGCTCAAAAACTGCTACGAGAACTCTGAATTGGACAAGTCAGACAGAGGACAGGCGAGCTTCGCAATCCTTTATGAATGACACAGCACAATATTATTGCAATATAATTTATGCTTTAGCTCTTGCTATTCCAGATTGCTTCACTTTGTGAAGCTGAAGCTCTGAATAAAAAGACGCCAAAAACCTACGCTCTTGTAGTTGGGTTATAAACGAGCTTCAGACGGTTCCTGACGGGGAAGATGAGAGGAGATGTATTGCATAAGTCACACTGACTGGTCGCTGGAGGCTTAATTCAGCAGCTTGGTAATCCGGATCCGGCGCGGGGTTGTCCTCACCTGGCCCGGCCGCCGCTCCACATGCACAGCTGTGTGTGTGTTCCCTTCTTACCAGCTGTCTGAAGCACTCTTTAAGGCTATTTATAATGGAGGTTTTTGTTTGCACGCTGGGTTGTTACCTCCACCCGCTTGTCTCCGAGTTATTTGAGAGTAGTGAGCTCATTGGACGGCGTGGTTCCTACCAAAACGAGCGTGCATCAAGTGAGAACCTGGTTCATCAGTGGAGGACGTTTGGTTTGGGGGTGAAACCGTCTGGTCAAGTCACCTCTCTGGGCAACCTTCAAGGAGACTCGTTTGGTGTCTTTTGCAGCGCGTTAATGGACTAATGAAAGGAACATTTAATCTTTAGAAGTTAATTAGGACTATGAGTGAAATGTGTGTAAATGAGTCTGGATCAAATCTTTAGTAGAGCTGTGTCGACATAAAAACATAATATTTGAATTAGAATTGATATCTTTCTAAAGATTAATTTTTTGAGATTTTCCTTTTATTCAATAGTGACAGGTGAGTAGTGGGAGAGAAAGAGAGGCGATAGCATGCAGCAAAGGGCCACAGGTGGCATACCAACCCACGGCCCCTCCAAGGACTCAGCCTACATGGGGCACCCACTCTACTGGGTGACCTACAGGTCGCCCCGACAATGGATATTTCATGTTAATGTAAAAAAAAAAAAGGGTGCAGAAACGTCCTTTTAAAAGTTGAAAAAAATGCATAAACTGTCTCTATCAAAACCCTGAAACCTTTAACCAGCTGGACCCAAGACATTCAGGCTCACAGCTATGGACACAAACACAACGCTTCTGTTCTGATGAGCTGCCGATGCCCAGGTCAATGCAGAGAGGAATTAAAAGACTCTTTTTTTCCAACTTATAGAAAACATACACAAAAAGTTTTAAAAAAGCGTTGATGGTGGTTTTCCGGCTGGTCCAGTCTGTCTACCCAACACACAGGAATGTCTCCTTGACTTGGACATCCCATGTATAACTGAACAAGGTACAACAATTTGAGGAAAGTCCATGTTTTCCAATTTGTCTCTCTTCCCATATTTTATTTTATTCTGGTTGATTTTTATTTATTTTTTTATTTAAAGTTTTATAATTATTTGGATTTGTCAATAGTTAGTTGTTCACTTAGATGTAATCAAAGTTGTGTTTAAATGGTGCAGCCTAAGCTTTGTCTCTGTTTTCCCTAATAATAAGACGTCATAGGAAACTTCAGAGGAAACTATTAAGAATAATTGGAACTCATAAAAATAAAGTGTCAATGTTTTATTTCCTATCATGAAGATCTACATGCCCTCTCCACACCCCTGAATGCTGGAATCCCAAAGTTGTGCACGTTTTGAACTGTAGAAAGATGAAAATGGCTTCAAGATTGATAGAAACCGAGCAATTGTTGCTCAGAAACCTGCTGGAGTTTCTGTTCTGTTCTGGGATTTGGGATGAGACCTGGCTGTTTAACGACACAATATCTGTCTTTCAATTCAAATGAACTTGTTTTGAATAAATGTATAATTATATCTATCTTTCTGTGATGTCCAAACTTTGTCTCTTGCCCTATTATTTTTCTTTTCAAAGAAAGCAGTTTGACAGACAGCCTAGCTCCTGGGAAAAGTGGCACAGCAGCGAGCTGGAAGGCATTAAGAGCTTTCAGCGACGCCCCGAGGCAGGCTCATGTGATACCCTGAAAGTGAAGGGCTAATATTTTAAAGTCAGCTTGGTATTTACCAGAAGCTCGTAGCGTTCACCTCCGATCCACAGCAAGGTATCCAAACACTGGGAGGATGAGTGCTGAAGCAGCTTCTCAGCCAGGGTTCAGTGGTTGAGAGAGAAACCAACCTGGATGCCCAACATGACGTTGATGTTAGGCATCTAAAATGTGACACCACAGAACTCTTTGCCTGTGCACCTCGGCCATGACGTAACCCATGAAATACAACAATAAAATGCAGAAAATCCTCTTTTGTAAAACACGATGAGGGAGAAGTCAGCCTGTTTGATTGATGGAATTATTACAGAGTCTACTTAACAATCCTCTAAATTTAGATGTGATTTGGTATCCCAGTTCTGAGCAGGGATTCCTGGCCTGCAACCCAAGCATTACCTCAGCTCTGAGTGCCGTGTGCGTGAAGACTGGGCAGAGAGGCTGCTGTCAGCCAGCCCAAATGGCAACGATTGGTCTGTTGAACTGAGCTCAGCCAGAGTGAAACGGCTAAACAAGCATAGTTGTTCACATCCAGACATATTACTGCAAACTGAAAACATGCTGGTGCTAGTGCCTGTTCACAGAGGGAGGTAAAGAGGGTCGGAGAAGCCAGGTGGTCTGGGTTTCCTCCTACATCTGGATGTGCATTCTGACAAATGTTCCTGGTCCAGTCTGCGTTACGAGCTGCAGGTTGATGTACGTGACGAAAGAAAGGAGAAGAGCCGGCGACATCCAAATTTATTGAGCCAGGGTTTTGATTTCAGCAAAGGATACGTACACATAGTCAAAGTCAGGAGCAGTGGTTCCCATTTATCATAGAAAATACCAACAAGCATTGAACATCCTAAATATCAGTTTGTCACACAATAACTTGTGTTCAGTCTAAAAAAATATGGCTGCTGTAATCTATGTGTAACAATGCATAAAGACTGTAATGTGAAAGGAGTCGCTTGCAGTGAAAGACCCACAGAGAAGTATCTCTATTAGTTTTGGTTTTACGGCCCACAATAGATTTAGATACGTTTATAGGGTAACTACCAATTTCTTCAACCTGCAGCCTATTTTCCTGTGGTTTTGTGCCTAAGTGACTGATGGAACAACAATCTTTGACATCGATCCAGTATTAAGCGATAATGTTACAATGGAAGTTAATAGGGCAATTGTGCAGCTTGTATTTACCTTCACAAAAGAGCTACCACTGACAGACTCCGATTAATATTCTAAGTGTCAGACAACATTATGGAAAGATTGCTAAGGAGGTCAACATTTCTGTAAACATTTCCAAATTGTGTTTCTTAAACCCACCAGACTCCATGTAAATAAAGCACGGTAAAATACACTTCATTCAAAGTTGACTGAAAAAAAGTGAAACTTTGACAATTCAGTTTTTAGGTTGTCTTTCCACTTATCCAACCATCACAACTGTAGTTTAGGTTGAAATAAACACAGTTTACTTATTTGCATGTAAAAATATGTTGGCTCTTTAGATGCTAAAAGTATTGCTTTTTTAAATAGAGTCTGGCGGGTTTAATGCTAGTGACCTCAGAGCGTTTTCTGGTGAAACAGAAAGGTCTCAAAGATTTTTCCATAATGTTGTCAGACACTTTGAATAATAATCTGAGTCTGTCACCAGCAACAACACAACTTTTAATAGACCAAATTGACGATGCACATTTGCCCCATAGGGTTCCATTGCAGCCCGGTCTGTGGCTGCTGGTTACAGCGTTAATGCTCAATACTGGACCAATTTCACTTACACAACAAAACACAGGAAAATGAGGCCAGGTTGAAAATAATGGTAGTTACCCTTTAACAGCTGCTGTGATGAAGCTGCTCTGTACCTGACGGCACAAAGACCACGTCAGCCACTGGCCGGTGAACAACGTGCAGCATTCAGCAGCTAAGAGACACTTTCCTCAGACAGCGCTAAAAGCATCACTATTGGACATAGATTGGTACACATCGTTCCAAATGAATGATAGAGATCTGTCAATAATTAACAGTTTGCGTGTTATGCTGCAGGTTATGGTAGGGTTAAAGGAATATTATATACTTTTTATGTTTGTGTTTTTGCCAGCATTCCTGTCAGTAAGGCTAACTATGTAGTGTGGGGAAAGCAGCAGCATCAGGTGTTAGCCAGACCTACCTGGAAGATAAAACACACTGACGCTACAACAAGGCTGAGATAACCATCATCCCGGTTTCCTCACACACTTCATGGTTCAGTTGGGACGTAGGATCCTTACCGTGGTTGTTGGGCACACAGTTTTCTAGAATAAATGAAGTGGATTGACAATCTGCTTACACTGTTAGCTCATTAACATGTCTCTCTGCTCATTGGCCATGTTGGACGGTTCAGATCTCAGCAGTTACTTTAGTGAGTGCAGTGTTATCATAACCAATAGAAATGCAGGCCAAAACTACTTCAGTAAGACCAACAATGTGATAAATCAGAATTATCCTTTAACTGTGTGGATTTGGACCCCTGATGTTTCTCCTTACACTGACTGAACCCCACTGCCTTCCACTAACTTTCACCGAACTCACTAACTAAACACAGATGGCCGAATCTCTCCACAGCGTGGTATTAACACACTTAGCAGGGACTGAACCCAGCGCTTTGGCTCTAATGACAGAAGAAACCCAAATCTTTCTATATCATACATCAAAGAATGTAAGCAACATTACCAGAATGATCAGTCCCCTTGCTGCACTGACTTTGTTTCATGAATGCTCATTACGGTGTTCACGACTAAAACTACTTCTGAACGTACAGATGTTCCACCAAAACAACTTCCAGAGACCATTCAGCAGAGGCACCATGGCTCTGTCTGGAGCTTAGCCCCGCCCACAATGATTCTGATTGGTTTAAAGAAACACCAATAAATCAGAGCATGTTCTGTGGAGGAAGGTCTTTAATGCATTTTTTTGCGTATCAATCAATCGATTAATCAAGCAAGTAATTTGTATTTGTCACATGGAGATATAATGCCGGTGGACTGTGTGCATTTAAAAGACTTTAAAGCATGAACAGTGACTTTGTTAAGCTGTTTCATTTCAGGAGAGTCAAGTATTTTATTTTTAGAGGAACCGTAAACATATCGTTCACACGTTCCATACATGACATTTATATTTCAGGAACTAACTTGAATAATAAGACTTGAAAATGGATTTCATCCCGCTACAAGACTTGAGTCACACACGAAGGAGGTCCAGTGTGCGACTTACATCAAGCATGACTTTAAAAATAAGCATGCTCCTATTTCCCATGAACCGGGTTTGGGGGCCTGAACCGCTCAAACCCAGTGCTGTGAAAGGATTCCTACGGGGTTATCTACAGCAACACTGGCAGCCAAAGGATTACTCATTTCAATGTCCCTGATAGTATGACAAAGTTGTAGAAAGGATCCCATTCCCATCAAATGAAGCCTTGTTTTTGCTACAGGGATGCAAGGGTACAAAATGGTATGAACTCATGCTATCAGACATTCAGAGCCCATTTCCCATTGAAATTTCTAAAACATGGTATTGAGTGATTCCACAAACCCCAGATGTAGAAACTCTTGTCTTGATTTAAGATTGATTTTTGCCTTTAAAGTGCTGACATCAAACAGCGGCGAGCTTTCACCTGCGTGTGTACATCCAGCAGTGTCTTTAAATTATCACATCAAGTTTGATGCATACTCTTCTTCAGCCAACATAAACAGTACACTGTTGCTTTAAATCAGGGAGGACATCTTGGGACAGCCAGCCAGGGTGTAGAGATTACAGGGAAACTAATTTATGCTGCCTTTCTCACTACTTTCAGAGCTGAAGAGAAACACTGCACAGGCCCTGATGTTTCATTTTTACTATTTTCTGTAGTTCAACATATGGTACCACGATTATTTAATCACATGTAGAATAAAATTTACAACTCCTTCAATGAAGCATGGCCTGAGCAGCCTGCACATGGTGTGAGCAGTTGCTGGTTGTATTTAGTCTCTACAGAGCTCTAGGACACCGGCTACCAGCAGCAGTTGCTGGTTGTATTTAGTCTCTACAGAGCTCCAGGACACCGGCTACCAGCAGCAGTTGCTGGTTGTATTTAGTCTCTACAGAGCTCCAGGACACCGGCTACCAGCAGCAGTTGCTGGTTGTATTTAGTCTCTGCAGAGCTCCAGGACACCAGCTACCAGCAGCAGTTGCTGGTTGTATTTAGTCTCTGCAGAGCTCCAGGACACCGGCTACCAGCAGCAGTTGCTGGTTGTATTTAGTCTCTGCAGAGCTCCAGGACACCAGCTACCAGCAGCAGTTGCTGGTTGTATTTAGTCTCTGCAGAGCTCCAGGACACCGGCTACCAGCAGCAGTTGTTTAGCCGCCAATAGGTGACTGTGAGCCAGCTACAGGCACCGCCAGATGACGCTTTCAGGGGTTGTGGTAGTGGAGTTCAGACCGAAACAGTGAGAATAAGGCAGCGCTGACAATTAAGTTTAGGCACCAAAAACAACTCGATTGTGGTTAAAACACTACAGTGGAACTTTCGTTTTCTGGGTGAAAGTATTTTGTTTTGGCCTAGAAGGGACCTCTGTTTTCCGGCGTATAAGCTCTGTGTTTAAGGTTGACATCACGTTGTAATATTTAATTTTGAGATTGAATAGTTCATTAATCAGTGTTTTGGCATCCTGGCTACAATATTAATAATATTATTTAGGAGTGGCACATTCCGTAGGAAGTTGGGTTGAGTTAGGGTTAGGGTTGGGGTTAGGGCCGCTGGTTCAAGTCCCTGTATTGACCAAAGTACAGAATGTTTGTGTTTTGTAGCTTGTGAGATGCCAGTTCACCTCTTGAGCAAGGCCCCGTATCCCCAACCGCTCAAGACGCTGGTCAAGCACTAGCAGCCCCCCCACTCCGACATCTCTCCATTTGTGCTTGATTAGGTCCTGAGCAGGTGTGTGTATTTTCAGGCCTGTGTGTAGTGATTTCTAACAAACAGATAGAGTGTAAATTGTAATTTCCCCACTGGGGATCAATATAAAGTATAAATAAAAATTATTATTAGCTCTAGTTTGGTCTCCACCGCAAGGAAAGGATCTGCTAAATGCTTCACGTTCTTCATTAGCTAGCAGCTGCATTTGTCTGCTATTCTATTTTAAAGTATAATAAACAAAAGAAAGTATCTGACTCACTGTCAATATGAAAAGGGTGTACTGCAACACCTAGCATCATTGTGATGTCAGTGTGGTAGAGCTTTGGTTGGCTGAGCTATCATTTTCACACAGAAACACCATTCTGTTTTTGATTGAAAACAGTTTGACTCTGTATTTTTATGGAGGGGGTTCCCATCCAGCATTAGGGTTAGACAAAACATTAGAAACACTTGACAAGCTTTTCGGTGCCCATGTCCATGTTATTGCAGACATGGCTCTGATCTGTACTGTGATGAAATAAGACATCTGTCATGCACTCTGGGTGCCTTTATCTCCAGCCGTGCACACACACATGCACTCAGTCTCCACCTTTAGGACGGGCACGCACCGTCCAGCAGGTTCTCCGTAAGTGGAGAGCGCTGAAGGAAATGATCCATCACTCCCAGTAAACTCTAAACAGCCTAATGACACGTGGCAATATAAAATGGAAAATTCAAATAAACAGCAGTGGGCCTGTTTGGAGGCTCTTGTGGTACAATAGCCCAAACACTGGGCATTTGAGTAATCATTACTAGTCATAACTCAGCACCCTGGAGATGTTAAATAAACAGTATACTTCTGTAAGGCATATACAACAAGGCCCAAATTTACTTTACCGTATCACAGGAATCTGTGAGGTAAAGGACACTCAGCAGCCGTGCCAGAGACACTATCTTTAATGTCATGTCATGTCCTCTCATCAGCAGCACGGAGAGAAAAGCCTCCTACTGTACCTGTTGGTGGCCTCACAGCTGATTTGTGGCTGTTGGGTGATATAACTAGAAAGTGTTTGGAAACCTTCACAACTGGACAGCCTGAAGTCTGATTTCTAACACATCTGTGGACGTCCTGCATCACCGCTCTACCTCTGTGATTCAGTTCAACTGGAGAAAACAAGTCGAAAATCATTTGTACTATCACTCAAGCGCGTGCTTGTTGTCAGAACAGAAATGATTTATAAAACCAAAAGCTTGTCCAGCAATGAGGTCAGCGTCCACATCGGTGAAACCCTGCCTCTAATTGGCTCCTAATTGGGCTTGATTACACGGCTGAGAGGAAGAGTTCTCCGAATGCAGCCGGCCGAGTCCTGTGCTGGAGTTAGGGAGTTAGCCAGATACTGTTATGAAGCCCAGGTAAGGTGTCACCGCAGGGCTAAACCCAGTGGGCCCAGTTAGGACCCAAATTGAGGCTATTACATTACTGCTATTCCTGAGTGCAATTTAATGCAATTCAAAAGCAGACAAAGAAGAATAATCACTTAATAAATAATGTTCTTAACGGGTTATTAAAAACTAGCTCATGATGTAGAACGGTAGTCTCAGGAACACTGGACTCTTTCTGTCTGTCCTCAGAACATTAACATTAACCCACAGCTTTGTCAAACATGAGCTGTACATAAATGCGATAATAAAATAACCTTTCCTTTCTTTCTTTGCAATGCCATTAATCACAGTTAATAACTAAGTTTCCTGCAATGGTTGCTATCTAGAAGATGAGGCATGTTGCAAACCGTGATGGCCGACAATGATTCGGGGAAAGCATCGAGGAACGTGTGGGGAGCCGTAAACATCCTCCAGAGTCAAATGCATGAACATTTGTAAGATTGGTAAACAAAAAGCATACTGTGTTGCATATAGATGACCATGTACAGCGTCTTTATCTCGAGTCGAGCCAAGGTTCATCGGCCACTCTGAACACACAATCATCCCTTGATCCGTTTTGTCCAACCTGCCACACCATATTACACACTGAGATCTTTTAACCCTCCTGTTTTCCACAGGTCAAGTTTAACCCATTTTCAAATAGGTTTTACATTACAAATTTGGGTTTCTTTCAGCCAAATTTTCAACAAAAATATAGGGTGACAAGTTTTTTTAGAACGCTCTTCACAAATAAAAGAAATGATCAGTTCATTGATTTGGGTTTAATTCCTTTTTCATAGCTTTTGAAGAAATAAATAAAACAATGTTAAAAAGTGGCAAAAATGTCAGTACAAGGATTCACAAATGGGGGGGGGGAAACAACTCAAATGTCAAAAAGTGATGCAATTAGGAAATGGGACAAAAACATTTGGAGAAAAGAAACAAGAGTGTCAAAAAATACCTCCAAAACCAGTGAGAAGACCAGTTAAAAAGGAAGTTTAAGGTGTTCATGTTAAAAAAAATCTGTATTAGGGTTGATATATTCTGTTCTTACTGGCTTCCTCTCCATACTGGAGAACAAGCAGTTTTATGTTGTCAAAATCAAATGTGACCTAAACTTTGAGCCATTTTCAATCCAACAAGAGGGTTTCGTATGTGCTAAAACGTCTGTAAGCTCTCAGTGATATGTGTGAACAAAGCCTAACATTTATGTCATTCTGCTGGTCCCTTGACGGCCATTACCAACCCAATATCCTGTTTCAGAGAGAGTAAGCCTCCAGCATGTTGCTTTTGGCCCATCACCAAATCTCAAAGTATGAAAATGACCCATCCAGTCATGGCCTGCAGCTCTTTAAAAGACATCAGCGTTCCTTTTGACAAACCTCCACAGGGCTCAGAGGCCAGACCCAACTGGCAGAGCACCACCGCCACCGCCACCAACCACAACCCCCCCCACCCCCCAACCAAAATAACCAGGCTCGTCCCAGTCATTTGTAAGGCCACATAATTCAACGGCTGCGAGGCCTGGCGATTATAGTACTGCAAAAAACCCAGATAAACAGCAACGGCTTCCTCTCGCCTTCTTATCAGCGTTCTCATACACTGGCTGGCCTGTGCTTTACCCCTGCCTCGCTACACGTGTCACATCCCTCTGGAGTGTCGGCCCCAGAAATAGCCTGACATGTCGTCTCTGGGTGTGCTTTCCTTCTCTTCTTGTGACACCAGAGGCTACTAGTCTGCATTTCTATCATTGTAGTGGCTTACAGATGTGTAAACTCAGACAGCGATAGGAGGACCACTTGTGCTTCGAGTGCTGCATAATAGGTTGTCACCCAAGTTCAATGAGGCTTTCAAGAGAAGCAGCTTTGCCTCACAAGTGACAAATAACAGGGAAAAACAGCAAACTTATGAGTAGTTCTTTCTCTGACTTTACAAAAGGAAAAGCTTGGCTCCAGAATGATTAATGTTGCTGCTGTTGACAAAGGAATCAAGCTCCATCCAAACCAAGAAGGAAAAGCATCATTCAGGAACATTGGGGATTACTGACATTCCCGAGAGGCCGAGGTATTCACCACATGCCTCAAACACACTCATGCACAAACAGCGTCAGGTGTCAGGTGCTGCCTTCAGTCCTGCCAGTGGCAGGTTAGCATCGCTAGGATCGCCAGGCTTGGTGATGTGAAGGGTTTGATCGGCCACTGGCAGCGCACCAGAACCCAGGCTTTTACTGATGCTAGCCTTTATGAACTGTGACGTATCCTCAGTACTAGACTCCAGTCTTGCCAGGAATGACTTGGAACTGGGCTAGGGTAAAAACTGTCTGTGTGTGTGTATTTAAATTGCAGAGGGACTGATGGAAACCGGATGCAAAATGAATTACATTTTTTTATGTCTACTTGTGGTCTCTGTGTGGTTTTGGTGTTTTCAAGTGTTGCTTTCTTTGAAATGAAATAGTCCCAGTTAGCTCTGTGTGTTTCACTGTCTTCACTGACAGAGCTGGATGGGCTTGGCATTCCACCATCACATATATGAGGTCATCGTCAGACATAGGCATGGAACTCTGTTTATCTCACAGGCGTGTGTGTGTGTGTGTGTGTGTAAACATTAATGAAGATAAGTAGCGTATGGGACAGACACTTCAAACCTGATCAAAGTTAAAGAATAGTTCTGCAACTTGGGTTTTTATTGGTCATGGTATTGTTTTATCATGATAGCCCAAAAGTACAAAAGTAAATGATCTTTGAACCAAAGCTCCCTGCTGAGGTCATGTTGGGGACTCCACATGAAGACATGCTGTTGTCTTTCCAACCTAAAACTATCAGATTTGCTTAGTCCAAAGCAGACAACTTGGACATGGGTCATTTCCAAACTTCAATTGGGCATAGATGAATGTCTACAAAGTCCCAGGCGGTTGATATTGTATGAGTAAGTTAATAAGTGACTCACAATGATGAACGTGTTTGCTCCATTGATGCTTGGTCGTGGTCCAACCTGTGAACTCACTTTAGCTTTATTTTAGACCAATGAGGATGTGGCGATGGATAGGTTAGGACAAATACCAACACTGTTACTTCTCCTGAACTGAATCTAGCTCCGCCTCTCATACTGGTGCTGTCACACATCTGAAAGCAATAAAACAAGAAAGAGAGAGAGGGACGGGCACATTTGAGATGGTGAATGATGTTACGGTATACATCTTTAAATACACAGAACACAGCTTTGATACCTCCAGGGAGAACTATTCTTCATACATGAAATATTTGAATGTGATACTAACCTGGACACAGAACGTGTGGCAGGGGACCTGAGGACAAGAAGCCTGAGGACAAGAAGCCGTCTCCTTCACTGTCCGACGGCTCAGAGGAACTTCTCGGCCTTTGCTAACGGAGGAACATGTATTTTGAACTTTTAAAACTTGTTTCCCTGAAGTCCCAACAGAAGCATGAGTGAAGCTCAGAAGTGTACTGCCCTCTGCTGGTGACAGACAGGAAGTACAAGCGTATCAACAGGAAACATTTTACACCCACAACTCTAAATAATGCGCTGGTATATTATATCATGTTTATTATAGTAATATTGCACATTATTTTTATTTCAGGAGTAACACAGCTTTATTCTGTGTTTAGTCCATATTAAACATCACATTTCTAATGTGTTGTCCACCCCCAATTGATACAAATGTGTTGGACAAAATATTAGAAACACCTCCCAGTGACCATAAAGATGAATCAGCTGAGCATTCTGAGGAAGGCGTTATTAGACAGCATCACTTTGAACGCTCATTCTTTTTGTCATTTCAGGCCTTTATTTGATAGCACAGCTTAGACTTAAGGGAGAGAGACGGGGGGAATGACATGCAGCAAAGGGTTGCAGGTCGGAATTGAACCTGCAGACTTGCCATCTCTACATGGGGCGCATGCTGGCAGGTGAGTTAAGCAGGCGCTCTGAGCTTTGATTCCAACCGAATCTCCAACAAGTAGCTCGGTCAAATAAGGGCCTACACATCTCCTGGGAAATGAATATATAATCTTTAAATAAAGAAATAATCAGTGTAACAAATGAATAAGCATTTATTAAAGTAAACCAACTCTGTGTCAAACTACACATAGTTAGTGCTTAAGAGTTCAACAGATTTCCTTCAGTGTCATAAACTCATGAGGAACTACGGATCAGTGGGAGAAAAGGACTTTATGTTGTGATGCATCAAACTGTGTGAACACGTGTTAAATAGTTATTATAGTTTGGTAATTCAATAACCAACTTCCTGTTTGTGCTGTGTCAGTCTTACTTCACCGCCCATCATGCTCAGCCAGGCGTTCCTGCTGTATGTATTTGAGCTCCGTCATATCAGCGGGTTGATTCTGAAATGGAACGTCTGGCTGCAGTGCTTCTCTTTGGTCTGTCATCTTAATCTTCAAAGACACTGAGAGTAACTGAAGGTCCTCAGATGCTGTTTCTGGACATCTGACACACAAACACACACATGCACGCACGCACGCACACACGCATGCACCTCAATGAGACAAACGACGAGAACACTTCCAGTCATGTTTCTGAGACTTCTTTCTACATTAGTGGACTGAACACACTCTCACACACATTGTGTTTGGATCACATGATATGTGGGAAAACAAATAAAATCCTTGTGTCTGCTGCAGTCAAGTTGAACTGAAGCATGATGGAGCAGAACGTAGACTTTCACAGGTCAGTACTGTTGGATACCTCCCATGGCATTTACGGTAGACTTGAGGCTGTACGGTGAAGGTCTGCCTGAACACAGCTCTGGGACCAGGCTGGACCGCCACAGTGGACTGAACACAGGTCTGGGACCAGGCTGGACCACCACAGTGGACTGACCACAGCTCTGGGACCGGTCTGGACCGTACACAGTGAACTCAACACAGGTCTGGGACCGGTCTGGACCGTACACAGTGGACTAAACACAGGTCTGGGACCGGTCTTGACCGTACACAGTGGACTGATCACAGGTCTGGGACCGGTCTGGACCGTACACAGTGGACTGACCACGGGTCTGGGACCGGTCTGGACCGCCACAGTGGACTGAACACAGGTCTGGGACCGGTCTGGACCGCCACAGTGGACTGAACACAGGTCTGGGACCGCTCTGGACCGTACACAGTGGACTTACCACAGGTCTGGGACCGGTCTGGACTGTACACAGTGGACTGACCACAGGTCTGGGACCAGTCTGGACCGTACACAGTGGACTGAACACAGGTCTGGGACCAGTCTGGACCGTACACAGTGGTTAAGAACAACCAGGAGCGTTCACATCTGAAACCAGCACTCATGGTAAAGGTCTTTCAGTACAGTAGTGCCCCCCTGTGGCCACCTGTGGCAATCACATCTTTTCTACATACAAGATATGGAATAATAGCTTACTAAATAAATAAGTATTAACCACAAAATGGGTGGCTATTTACACGCTTCCTGTCCGTTTCCCGAGTCTGGAGGAGCACAAGGCAGGACTTTCTCTGAAGTCTGTCCCTGTCCTGAACATGCAGACAACAGAGTGGACGTCTGAGGAACTGGACCAGCAGCCCCTGAGCCAGGGTGAACTACCTTTTTACATACAGACATGTGTGTTATGTAGACCTGCTCTACAGAGAGCCCTGATATAACTTATTGGATGATTTGACAATATAAATACCGGTAGTCAGAGTAACTCTGTCCTGGTTACAGGAGTCTGTCCCCACCTGCAGGCCTCCCCTTTGGACACACACACACACACACACCACACACACACACACACACACAGTGAAGGCAGGCCTGTTTCTCTTAAATCAATTTTCTTTTATGATCGGGATGTATTCTGCTTCCTTCTCTCCTCTCCTCTGCTTAACTTAATACAATATTTTTTTGTATTTCACTTCCACTTTTTCACTCTTTTCTTCCATCCGTGGGATTTCCTGTGGGCCAATCGAAATATGAGCTATACATGTGTTTAATCAACGCAGTGTCAACATGAATGGACCAACCACTTCCTGGAAGTCAACAATGGCAGTCAGGCAGCAGGGGGACAGACGGATAGACAGGCAGGCAGCGGGGGGACAGACGGACAGACAGCAGGGGGACAGACGGACAGACAGGCAGGCAGCGGGGGACAGACGGACAGACAGGCAGGCAGCGGGGGGACAGACGGACAGACAGCAGGGGGACAGACGGACAGACAGGCAGGCAGCGGGGGGACAGACGGACAGACAGGCAGGCAGCGGGGGGACAGACGGACAGACAGCAGGGGGACAGACGGACAGACAGGCAGGCAGTGGGGGGACAGACGGACAGACAGGCAGGCAGCGGGGGGACAGACGGACAGACAGGCAGGCAGCGGGGGGACAGGCAGGCAGGCAGGCAGGCAGGCAGGGGCATGTCCTGGTCCTGGGTCTGCTCCAGGTCGCTCGTGTCCCCTTAGCAACGGCCTGATTAATGCAAACACTGTGTTACCTTGGAGGCCGAGACACAATCAGTGCACTCAGTCACTGAGCGGGACCGGCCCGGGACAGCAGCCATGGAGGAGTCCCCCGCCGAGGACAGCAGACTGGACTTCATAGCGGACTATGTGCTGAGGACTTTCCGACTCAAACAGGACGCATGGCAGCAGTGCGTGTCCAACGGGGACAACAGGCAGCTGCTGCAGGACTTCCTGGACCGAGCCGACCACAGGAGCCTGGTGATGTGGGTGAGCGCGGCCGGGCTGCTGCAGCCCACAGCCGGCGTCCCCCCGGGCGGCAGCGGGACCCGGGCGGTGTACCTGCTGAAGCAGCGCGGGGCAGCGCTGCGGCCGCACCGCATGCAGGAGCAGCTGCTGTGCGGGGACATGTCCCCGGCTGCCCTGGACCACTTCTCTGCTCTGGTTCAGGAGGTAAGGGGACTGGTAATGATTGTTCGGGATCACTAACCCCCCCCCCCGTGTATCACTTTCTCATTTGCAAACAGTGGACTTCCCAGCTGTAGCCCACCAGAGATCCCCCCTTCACGTGTGGAACTACAGGGCCTCTGTTTGCTTTACTTCAGGAAATTTGGTCCAGTACTATTTTTTACTTGAGTAGGCCTACAGAGAAACAAAGGGAGGGAGGCTGGAAATAATAGGGGGGGGGGGCAGTGTTAGATTTGACCTCCCTGGCTCAGGTGTGGTCAGGTGGTCTCTGTTTGGGGAACTTCTTCTAGAGGGTTTTAACCTTTAATGTGTAACTTTTTCTAATAATGAACATCAGCTCCATTCCCCCCCCCCACTCTCCCTGGGTGTCTCAGTGGGGCCATGTCGGTGTCAGGGGACTTTCCCTCCAGAAGCTAGAGAAAGATAATGACCGCTTGTAAAGACACACACACACACACACACACACACACACAAACACACACAAACACACACACACACACACACACACGCTTTACGGAACCTAGTGTTTGAGAGAAGCATCCATCAATCCTATTTCTTTCACCAATAATAAAATAAAAAAGCATAAATAAAATATTACTTTATAAAATATAATATATCTTTGGCCCATGCTTCATGCAGTTTTTTTACAATCACTTTGGCACCAATTTTTAGAACCTTGACGTCATTTTCAAAACTCAAGACACAAAACTCACCACCAATGATCAAAATGCAATTTTTTCAAAACTCTAACACTTAATTTTCTATTACTTGGTTACAATACACATAAAGCTAAGATGTAGAAGTACAGTAATCACTTCTTTGTTTAGTACCGTCATTACTTTTCTATTTCCTTGCTAATTATTTAACTTATGTTGGGATTGTACTGTATTGTTTTTCATCAGAAGATTTCAGATGTCGTTCAATGACTCCACTGTGTTTGTAGTATTCGCTCTACTGCAGTGCTTTTACAGGGACGTGTTTTCATCTAGTACTATAATGGCCCATTTTGTACTACAATATTTAATGATTACACTAACAATGACACTGTAAAACTATTGGTGTGGCTGATGTAAAGTAACGTTTCAA
Source organism: Etheostoma spectabile (assembly GCF_008692095.1). Classification (NCBI taxonomy): domain Eukaryota; kingdom Metazoa; phylum Chordata; class Actinopteri; order Perciformes; family Percidae; genus Etheostoma; species Etheostoma spectabile. The sequence goes on from NC_045753.1 coordinate 273,360, forward strand.
TGATATTTCACAATATATTAGTTTTTTTGAACCAATGATTGTGCAAGTGCAAGCTTTCTTTAAAGATATGAATGCCCAATGCAATGTTTTGAACTTTGGACAGCCATGGTTACAGCTGATGACCCAGTTTTGTGTCTAGAGTTTAGGAAAAGGACATCAACGTTCTGAAATTAATAGCAAAGTGATTGTAAAAAACTGTAATTTGTACTTTTACTTTAGATCCTTACTCAAAGTAACATTTAGTATCCAAGACATCTCTGATGTAATATGATGGGAATATGTTGTCCACCTCTGTCTGCCTCAAAGGTTTCCTCCAAAGCAAACATGTCCCACGCTGTCCTCATTGTCCTGCAGGTTGTGGCCCCACTGCTGTCAACAATAGGAACCACAGTGAATGGCCCCAGGTCGTGTCCCAGGACGTCAGACGCCATGTCCACTCCCTCCAGACCAATGTGTTTGTGGTGACAGGCCAAGTCCAAGGCAAGACCCTGCTGCCTCTGCCTGCAGGCTGCGACCGGGTGGAGCAGGCTGCCCTGGAGGCTGAGCACAGGTACACACACACACACACACACACACACACACACACACACACACACACACAGGTGCATGTCAATACATCATTCTTTCCCAAGACTTAAGGGACCTCTTACCTGCTAAAACCTGACAGGGGGGAGATAATGGATAAGAGCATCATTCACTCCTTGGAGTCAGCAGTGATTGAGTGGAGCCATCAGATCCGCACCGTCCTGAAGAAGGACTCCTCTGAGGCTCTGCTGGAGGGCAAAAACCCCACCCCACACATGGAGCTGCTCTTCTGGAAGAACAGGTCAGCACCCCCCTAGTTACAGGACTCACAGTTCAGTCAGATGTTTTGCCGGTGCTTGGGGTTTCACAGAATAATCAAATACTCAAATATTCCATCATCAAAACTAATAATCCACGCGGCACATTATAGTCAAATTATCCTTCACCTGTGGTTTGAACATGGTGCAGTAATGAAGTAATTATAGTTTTTTATCAATTGCTAAACGATACTGGGCACAACTATAGTGTGCAGGCTCAGTGCAGCTAAATCCTCACTGAGACTTACACACACACACACACACACACACACACACACACACACACACACACACACACACACACACCACACACACACACACAATCACGTATTAGCCATAATTTCTTTCAGGTGAACCTGGGTTATCAGGATATGAATGCTGCAGGGATGCCACAATGTAATGTTTATGCATGACTATAAAGACTAAACAAAAGAAATCTATTGAAATCACACAGAACAAAAATAACAATGAAAATTGTCATCACAAGTTTTGGCAATAGGGTTAGGGTTAGGGTTAATGTCTGCTCTTTGAGATCAGTAGGCCACATCACACTCATTTCAGCCTCCAGGCTTTATTCTGGCCTGTCTGTGTCCGTTTTCCAATATACACACACACACACACACACACACACACACACACACAGCTCTCCCACTAGGTTTATCTATTGGATATGTGATTGGTCACATATAACGCTGTGATGGAGCTCAGGACTCCACTGTGTAACAAATCTAAATGTCTGATTGTTAGATGTTGTTTAGATGATGTTTTAGTGTGTGCACAGCCTCTATAACCCATAGAACTACATCAACAACTGCTGTGAGATTAGTTGGGGCACAGTGAGAGACCGCCTGAGAGCCGAAGAGTGTAGGAAGGACTTCACTCTCAAACTTAGAAATGGACTTCCAAGTAGCCAGTGCATCACAAACCAGTGGCCTCGTGCAGATGTGACCAGAGCTTTTTGTTCTCCTTAAAGATATGCAGACCTGCAGTGCATCCAGTCCCAGTTACAGTCCTCCAAGGTGAATAAGATGGCGATGCTGTTGGAGGCTGTGGAGAGCAGCTACTCCCTTGCTTTCACTAACATGCAACAGGATGTCCTTGCAGGTAACGATACACCTTGACACCTGGCACGATAGAGACATTATTATGATGATCTATCATTATTAGTAGGCATGTAACAAGGTTTATATAATTGCCTAAGTGTCTTTGTTTAACCACAAGGAATTAGCTAAGGGCTTAAGGCCAATGACTGGTAGTTGTTGGTTTTGTTCAGATATGCCAAATAGTAAGTGATTATTGGTTGGACTATATCTTTTTATTATCATTCCAGTTGTTAGTTGATGGCACTTATCCCTATACACATTCATAGCGACAGAAATGACAGTTAGTCCAGTTGTTTTATGATCATAGAGAGGCGTGGTTTACTTCATAGACTGTGTACCTGTGTTATTACATTGGGTCTGGGTTACATGACAGTTATATAACCAAAAGATGGATCCTGGGATTCAATCACAACTTTTTGTTTATAAAAATAATACATTAATACATCTTTTTAAATTTGACTGAAAGAGACAATTATATTGTTAATTTCAATTATTTTTTCCGAGACATGTTATTGTGCAACAGCATTTGTAAATGTAACCGCTGTAATTATTAATATTTTGTGGTTGAACTGACTGTGATGTCCTGGTCCCTCCCCAGCCCTGGAGGAGGCGAAGGACATCTGCCGCTACCTGAGGCCGCTGCAGCGTCTGTTTGAGGACATGGAGACTGCGGAGTTCCCTGATGTCCGGGCTCAGATTGGCCCGCTGATGCACACCGTGTGCCTGGTGTGGGCCACCTCCAGATACTATAACACCCCCGCCCGCCTGGTGGTCTTGCTGCAGGAGACCTCCAACCTCCTCATACAGCAGGTCAGCTGCAGGCTCTGCTCTGTGTCCCGCGGTCATCCAAGAGCCGGCTTTTCTCTGGTGTAGTTATTGGCCTGGTTGCTGAGCAGTCATCATGTGGCTGCTGGGTCTGGACCTGGGTCTTGCCCTGGTTTATGGCCTGGGCCTGGGTTTGTGTCTGTGTCTGTGTCTGTGTCTGTGTCTGTGTCTGGTCTGGTCTCGTCTAGGTCTTGCCCTGATTCATGGCATGGGTCTGGCCTGGGTCTGTACCTTGGCCTGGGCCTGGGTCTGGGCCTGGGCCTGGGCCTGGGCCTTTCCCTGATTCATGGTCTGGGTCTGGGCCTTTCCCTGATTCACGGTCTGGGTCTGGGTCTGGCCTGGGCCTGGGCCTGGACCTGATTCATGGTCTGGGTCTGGGCCTTTCCCTGATTCATGATCTGGGTCTGGGCCTGGATCTGGCCTGGGTCTGGGTCTGGGTCCGGGTCTGTAGAGATCAAGGCCAGTTGTTTGTATCCAGGTATCGTCTATAATGCATTTCCTCTGTGGTTTCCAGTGTGAACCCGACAGAAGAGGCCTACTGCTCTGGGGACTGCACAGCACTGGTGGGGGCTGTGGTCTAAAGTTGATAATCGTCTTTTCAAATCGTTGTGTGACTCAGTGATTCAGGACATGTTACCGTTGCCTTAGTAACTGTCTTTACACACTTTAAAGGGATAATGTTGGCAGATTGAATATGAATAGAATAGATAGAATCTTTTTAAATTGTGGGGTTTGGAGCTAGCGATGACAACTGTCACAAGCACATTTGATCAGCTTTGGTTCGCTAATCACTTGTTTTGGAAGGAGAACTATGTAAACAGGTCTTAAATGAGCACCTCAGAGGGTCATACATACTATTGTACTAGAAGCTGAGACCATGTCCCAGGCAGGATGGTAGCGGTTGATGACGTCTGGAACAGTGATGTCACTGGGTCGCTGTCTGTGCGGCCTAAGGACACAAATGACAAAGCTTTCATGAAATGGGAATTATTAACTAAACATGTTATCTGTTGCTATAACAACACCTGAGCTGTGCTGCTGTGTACCACCAGGCCCAGGTGTATGTTGCCCCAGAAGAGGTTCTGAGAGGAGAGGCTTCAGAGAGTCTCCTGAAGGTGCAGACCTGCCTGGACATCCTGCAGCTCTTCAAGAGCACCTACAAGGACCGGAGGGCCAATCTGAGCCAGTATCAGTGGAACGGGAGCTGTGTGAGGCCCTGGGACTTCTCCCCCCTGTTGGTCTTCTCTAGACTGGACCGCTTTATTAACAGAGTCAGGACCATTGAGGCGAGTATGGAATTAGGATTCATGATAACTGAGACATGTCTGCAGTTGTTGCTCTGTGGATAGAGATGCCAAAGTTAAACTTACCTAAATCTTTACAGTGAAACTGCACTGTAGCTTGATTGCCCCCCCCCCCCTTTTCCATGTTTATTTCCCCACAGGACATCCTGTTGACAGCTGTGGACCTGCTGAAGCTTGAGAAATTGGAGATTGGAGGTATGCGAGGCCGAGCCCTCAGCCAGCAGGTCCAGCTGCTCCACCAGGAGTTTGTGGACACTTACCGACTGATCACAGAGAAGCCCTATGACTGCCTGGACCTCGACAACAGGGTACGGAGGATTAGTAGCACAGGTGGCATCGTGCTTGTCTTCATTTGCCTTCTAAAAAATGAGGCTAGAGCAACTTTAAAGTACAGCTTATTTTCACAAATACGCTGAATACTTCTCAGTACGTACTCTTGATTTCTCATATCCTGGTGTGCCTCTGCCCAAATGAAATGAAGTTTTCAGCTCATCTTGTTGCTTAAGCAAGATGTTCCCAAAGTCTAGCAGGAAAAGGAATTTACTTGGTGTGTAAGAGGCAGCCAGTGCTCCTGCTGGATGGCTTCGAGTCAGGGAGCGTTAGCTGCTGTGGTGTTTAGCTGAGCTATCTGCCCTGCAGGAGTATGAAGAAGACGTGAAGCAGTTCAAGCTGAAGGTGGAGGACACCGACCGAAGACTGGGAGCCATCTTCTGTCAGGCCTTTGAGGACGCCTCTGGACTAGAGCACGCCTTCAAGGTCTGAGAACCTAATCTGTCTCTGCTTCTCTCTGTCACACACGCACAGAAACACACACACACACACACACACACACACACACACACACACACACACACACACACATATTTATTTACACTTATTTGACTTGTGCAGGTTCTGGATATGTTCGGAAGCCTGCTGGAGCGCCCCTTAGTTGCCACAGATGCTGGGGCCAGATACCCTGTCCTCGTGTCCCTGTTTGACAACGAGCTGGACTGCTGTAAACACCTTTACAACAAACAGATCCAAACTGCAGCGGAGCTGGGTGAGCCACTTCCCAGAGAGCCGTATGAGTGAGCAGAGCTTCTGCAGAGCGGCAAACCAGTTTGCTTTAGGCATAAATCAACATTTAGATTGTGAAGATGAAGAGTGTAATGTTTAGGTAAGGATTAGAGATGGGGGGGCTAACTTGGTGTGGCTAAAGCAAACATTATGCAGATACTTTGTTCAGGTTATGAGATGCATCCATGCAGTGTCTCTAAACATTAAAAATAACAAAAAAAGGTCAGCAGCAACATGTCTGATCAAAAGGAACGCCCTCAGTAGAACGAGCAGACAAGGCCATGCTCTGCCTTTCATACATGAACTGAAATCTTTATGTGTACACCACTGAATGTGTGTTTGAAAGAGGACACAGTTAACCCTGCTGAGATTTCACAACTTGGGGATACATAATCAAAAGCATCTTTGTGACTAGATTGCATGAGAGCTAATTTGTTTTTTTAAAGTTGAAGTGAGGCGTTGCCCCGAGGTTTAACCTCAGTGTTGAGCGTTGTTTCATGTCCTTCATCTGTCTCTCGGTCTCTCACTTCCTGTCACACACCTTCATTCACCAAACTGTAACTCCAACTCACCCCCCCCCCCAGGTTGGACTCCAGTGAATAAGAATATGCCAGCAGTAGCTGGTGGGCTGAGATGGGCCCAGGAGCTACAGCAGCGCATCCAGAGCCCCTTCTCCAAATTCAGACTCCTGTCGTACCCGTAAGTCTCCAACACGGCAGACTGAAAACACAACAGTGGTGTGGTCATGCATTCAGGCTTGTTCTGTGAGCTGTTTTAAAGGCTTCATTAACAAGCTGTTATATAGGGAAATACAATGTTTTGGCATATTGGCCCCTGGGAAGATCATCATGGGTTGTAAAATGTCTTCTCTGCAGGTGCCTGGAGTCGGCAGATGGAGCCAGGGTCATCCACAAGTATGAGGAGATGATGACACTGCTGGACAGGTGTGGTGTGTGTGTGTGTGTGTGTGTGTGGTGTGTGTGTGTGTGTGTGTGTGTGTGTGTATGGGGGGGGGGGGGTGTGGGGGTGTGGGGGGTGTGTGGGGGTGTGTGGGTCCTATCAGGGTATTCCACTACATGTCACCATGCTCAGGTGTATGGATTGCTGTCCTTATTGGACTGTAAATATGAAAGATAACATAAATCTGGTATTAGCTCCGTCTCGGCCAGGTTTCTTTCTGTAATTCACACCAGCGCTGTTTTCAAACGAACAGTTGTGATTCTGTTAGTTGAGTGCATAACATTTATGAAGAAGCCGCAGTGGAATAGCACGAGGACATTCAGCTCCTGGCTTGATTTATGTTCTCATTACTGCGGCGCTGCTCTGCAGATTATCCCGCAGGACTCCCATAATCCCATGTGTTCTGTTGCTGCTCACTGATGCCAAGTGAGAAATGGCCTTTTAGACCACAAGCAACATCAGAACCTGCAAGAGGAAGTGTAATATTGGGTGGGAAATGCTGTTTGTATAAAGCTGTATCAAGTCAAGCTGAGTGCATGAGAGTCAGAGAAAGAGTTCTATAATTTAGAAGAAATGTCCACATCCAAAGATGAGACATTCCAGCGGGTAATGTGAGTATCATGACTAGTAAATTGAGGTTTTGGATCCTTTTGAATCCTCATCACTACACTTCATAAGCAAGGGAAAGCAGCTTTTAGATTTCAGCAACAAGGCAATTCAAAGGGCTTTACATAAAAACAGCATTAAAGAGCAGTTCACATCATTTGTTAAAGAGATTATTAAACAGCTAAAATAGAATATGACAGGTATGAAATACGAGAATAAAAGTCACAGTGCAGTGTTAGAAATGAAGAGTCACTTAGAAAAAGAAGAGTGTTCAGCCTTGATGTAAAAGAAGTGAGAGGGGCAGCACTAATCTGGGAGTTAGGTCCAGATATGTGGAGCATAGACAGTGAAGGTTCAGTTCTGACTCTGACAGAAACCAGGGCAGACCCAGACCACCAGAGAGGTCTGGAGGGTTCAGAATGTAGCAGCTGATCAGAAATAATCCAACTGTAGTATTTAGAAACCAATTCTCTGAGAGACTTCAGAACTAGACTCATGTGATCCACTTGGTCTTGGTCTTGGTGAGGGCTTAGGCAAGGCAAGGCAGCTTTATCTGTAGAGCACATTTCAGCAACAGGGCAATTCAAAGTGCTTTACACGAAATCAGTTAAACAGATAAAACACAAGTACAAACAGTTAAAAATCATAAGCATTAAAAATTAATAAAACACATGAATAGACAGTTAAAAACAAAATAGAAACATTAGGACACATAAAACACAAAAATAAAAGTTACAGTGCAGCATAAGAAATTTAAAGAAATTAGCATTAATTTAAAGAAAGGCAGCATCAAAAAGAAAGGTCTTCAGCCTTGATTTAAAGAACTGAGAGTAGCAGCGGATCTGCAGGTTTCTGGGAGTTTATTCCAGATATGAGGAGCATAGAAACTGAAAGCTGCTTCACCCTGTTTAGTTCTGACTCTGGGGACAGAAAGTAGACCTGTCCCAGATGACCTGAGAGGTCTGGGGGGGTCATAGTGTAGTAGCAGATCAGAAATGTATTTTGGACCTAAACCGTTAAGGGATTTATAAACTAGCAAGAGTACTTTGAAATCAATTCTTTGAGACACAGGAAGCCAGTGTAAAGACTTCAGACTGGAGTGATGTGATCCAGTCTCTTGGTCTTAGTGAGGACTGGAGTGATGTGATCCAGTCTCTTGGTCTTAGTGAGGACTGGAGTGATGTGATCCAGTCTCTTGGTCTTAGTGAGGACTCGCGCAGCAGCGTTCTGAATCAGCTGTAGCTGTCTGATTGATTTTTTAGGGAGACCTGTAAAGACCCCGTTACAGTAGTCAAGTCTACTGAAGATGAAAGCATGGACCAGTTTTTCTAAGTCCTGTTGACACATAAGTCCTTTAACCCTTGATATATTCTTAAGGTGATAGTAGGCTGACTTTGTTATTGTCTTAATGTGGCTGTTAAAATTCAGGTCTGAGTCCATGACTACACCAAGATTTCTGGCTTTGTCTGTTGTTTTTAAAATTGTTGTTTGAAGCTGAGCGCCGACTTTTAATCGTTCCTCTTTTTTTCCAAAAACAACCACCTCAGTTTTTCCTTCATTTAATTTCAGAAAGTTCTGGCACATCCAGTTGTTAATTTGTTCGATGCACTTAGTCAGTTTTTGTATTGGACTATAGTCCCCTGGCGATAGGGTTATGTAAATGTGTGTGTCGTCCGCATAACTATGGTAACTTATTTTGTTTTTCTCCATAATCTGAGCCAGTGGAAGCATGTAGATGTTAAACAGAAGAGGCCCCAGAATGGAGCCTTGCGGAACTCCGCACGTCATATTTGTACGCTCAGATGCATAATTACCTATAGACACAAAGTAATCCCTATTCTTTAGGTAGGATTCAAACCAGTTTAGTACTAAGCCAGAAAGGCCAACGCAGTTTTCCAATCGGTCTAGTAGTATGTCGTGGTCGACCGTGTCAAATGCAGCACTGAGATCAAGTAATACTAAGATTGAAATTTTGCCATTATCTGTGTTAAGGTGGATGTCATTAAAGACTTTGACAAGAGCCGTTTCAGTGCTGTGGTGTGGTCGGAAACCCGACTGAAAGGTATCAAAACTGTTGCTTAGTGACAAGGCTGTCTGATGGATTTGTTAGGGAAACCTGTAAAGACACCGTTACAGTAGCCGGGTCTCCATACTGTCATCACTTGTTGTGATTTACTGGGCTTGAGAGTCTCCACTGTCATTTTCTCTGCATCAATAAAATGTGATGCATTGCATTGTGGGACCGTTAGCAGAAGGCACTGTGCATGCCCTGGACACCACCTGCTGCAGGCCCTTTTAGAGCTAAGAGTATTCTTAGTGTTAGCTTACAATAATTATGTATTAGTAATATAGTCAGTGGAAGGCTTTACAAGGATGGTGATATAAAAGTAGCCAGCAGTACAGTATGTGAGTCAGCATTGTAAAAGAGACGCACATCAGTGAGCACACACAGATGCCTCTACACACACACCCAGACAAACAGCCATTCTTTATGCTTTGCACGCTTAATAACAGTCTTGACTTCCTGTCCCCCAGCCACAGTGATGGGATGATAAACAGCACCAGTTCTTTGCCCTCACTTTACTCCCATCAGAAATCAGAGCCCTTGTTATGCTGTAATAATCACTGCTGCTGCCTCCGATTAATGCCGCCGTTATTATACATATTTTAGTCAGGAACAGGACGGGCATGCTCACTCATTACCCCACAGACAAAATGCGGCGTGATTTATGGCCGGGGCCGAGGCATTTGATTGCCTCTGCGTCTGCGGTGCCACTATCAGGAAATGAAGCTCACAGCAGAAATCCAATAAGGAGCACACAGTGTGCACTGAAGTTCACATCATAATCATAGCTATTTACAGATTGATATAGCTGTACGAGCCCTGACATATTCTGTGTTTCCCAGTCTCTTGCAGATGATTCAGCGTTTTACCCCCCCTCCTACTTACCCTGCTGCACTGCTCCCTCTCCCTGTAGTGTCTGCTTGATATGGACCAACCAATCACGCCTCTCATTCTGTTTACAAGCTCAGAGGATTGGGAAATGTCTCAATCATATGCCTTTGAGCTGCTCCTTTTATTTGCTTATGTCAATCTCCACGATGCGTGCCGTTTTCACGCCCGTGCCCTGGTCAAATAAAAGCCCCAGGCTCTTTTATCGGGGAAATGAAACAAAGGTGTATCTTGGTGGTGTGAAGGGGGGGGGGTACAAACAGCTTTTGTGTGATAATAACTTGTGTTGGATTGTGTTCTGTGTTCCAGATACTCCAGCAGCCTGTATGAGACATGGACCGAGAGCGTGGGCGAGAGTTCTCAGTACAACCTCAGCCTGCCAGTCATCAGCAGGGACCCGGCCACTCAGCTGATCTCAGTCAACTTCAACCCGCAGGTTAGAAGCAGAGACGCCGGCCGCTACATGTGTCGCTCACAGCTGGAATCCTTTAAATAGCTGGGACAGGATCTGAGTGATTCATTAGTTTGGTGATAGATCTTGCTGTAAGGGTGGTACACCTGCCTGCAGCTGCACAAGACGGTATCAATCTTTCTTTTTAATTAGCTGGATCAGTATTTCCATTTTTTATTCTAAAGCCCTAATGTTGGATCAGGCTGCCCTAAAGAAGTGCTAACCTGCATCTCATTCATCTTTAGTTGGACGTTTTCTACCACCAACAGCCAAACTCTAGTAGTGAATTTTAATGTTTCTTTTGTGATCAACATTTTTTATTGATTTTATTTTTTTACAACATACAAAACAAACAACTCGAAACATTAACACCCCCACCCCCCTTCTGTCATTACCACCTACCCAGACAAAAATCCAGAAAACAGTAGCTACAATATTCCAGACCATTCAACAGAATGGTAACAAAACAGAAAAAGACCAATAAACCAAATAAGCATATGTATAAATGAAGCCCATAAGCCTAGGAGTTACCTAGCAGTTACCATGTTGGAAACCTATTGGCAGCCTGTACTGATAAAAACTGTCAGTGCTTCTAATTTCCCTTTGGCCCTGTTCCCAGCTGGCGGCGGTGCTCAGGGAAGTGAAGTACCTGGAGGCGGGGCGGAGCGAGGCCATCCCTGACACCGCGGTGCAGGTCTACACCACCAGGGGGCAGCTGTGGCAGTATGTGGCCAACCTGGAGCTCACCGTGGGCCGCTACAACAAGGTTGGTTTAGAACACGCTAACAGCAGTGAAGAGAAGCACTGTGTAGGATTTAGGGGCATCTGTTTTCAGAGTTTCTGCTGGGTCTAAAGGTTTCTAAAAGTTTTCTAAAATTTTAGTTTTGTGTTCTAGGTCTTAAAGCTATAGTGCATAGTTTCTGCCTTTAGCACCTCCTTCTGCTAATATTTCGTAGCTTAACAGTTGCATGTGTTTACAATCTATCTGGAATACACACTGTCCTTTCCCTGCAGCACCATGTATTGTTGTCCTAGTGACGTCTTCCATCCATTCATCCCTTCAGGGTTGTAAAGAGCAGCAGAGCCTTGTGGGGCTGCCTGACACTATTTCAGAAACATCAAGCGTAGATCACTTTTACTCAACCAAACTACACTGCCTGCTGTTTGACTTGTATTCTGAGATGATGCTAATGAGGGCGTGCACTGTGTGTGCGTTCACCTAATGACTACAATAAAGGAGTTAGCAGGCTGCATAAATGCGCTTCTCTTTGCTTCGGACACTATCGAACACATCATGTATTGTTGGTCTTATGTAATTGGAACTGGGCATGGGGACAAAACCAAGAGCCATAACTGATGTGATAAACTCCCAGAGGACAAAGCTTAACCATACGCATCACAGCTACGTCAATAAGATGATTACACTCCAAATATATATATATATATATATATATATATATATATATATATATATATATACATATTGCTTCATGTAGCTGAAAGTCGCAGCAACATGGAACGAGCTTAAAAGGCCACACAGAAGATCAATTCAAATGATATTTCTAATCCGTGCCCAATGGATGGGATCTTTGTCTCTGGCTGCAGGTGATGCAGTCCGTGCTGGACGTGGAGCTTCCTCTGGTTCAGGACCAGCTCAGGGACATTGACGCTCAGCTCCAAAAGGCCCAGGAGAGTCTGAACTGGAACAGCCAAGGTCAGGAATCTAACTGATAATTATCAGACACTCTGGTTATTCTGGAAGATGAGTTTTAATAAAAAAACATCAGGAACACAACATGTGTGTATCACACTGTACAAACACTGAACAGACACAGCACGTAGAGAGCCAGTCCAGCTCTCTGACTCTCTTCCTCCTCTCTGTAGTCATGTTCACATCTAATTGTCAAGTGAATTTTAAACAGACAGAAAAAAAGAAAATGTGAATTAGAAGTGTTTCCATCAACTGGTTTAGAGTGAATAAAGTAGTTTGGTCACAAGATGAGGTTAGCAGGGATGTAGATTGCTAAATCAAAGAGGTTGTTTAGTTCTGACCATTTCACTAACTGCCATGACACTGGGCTGCTCGGGGGGCAACAACGGGGAAATGAAACGCCACACGCCGGCCACAGCTACAGGACAGACCGCCACACACGGGACGCAAGCCCTGGGGACACGATCCGCGGTCTTTGTAGCGCGCAGGAACGGGGAATGAAATGCCCCACGCCGGCCACAGCTACGGGCCGGTTGTGGTTAGGAAAAAAAGAACGGGGAAAGGAACTGAAACACACAATCCCCGGTCGATCCCCGGTCTACGGGGTGAAAGTCGCAGCAATAGTCATGTGACATACCTGTTTGCTACGTCACAACTTATTTGGCAAAGCTGTTTCCATCTCCCATTTTGCGCATTAGCTCTTTTTTGGAAAAGGCAAAAACCACTTCAAGCAAGCTTAAAAACTTTTTTGCAATTTTGAGGACGTTTTTTTCCTGAATTTTGCCGTTTCCATCAACATTTTCTAATGCAGGTTCACATATGGATTGACATCGTATCAAGTACATTAATTTTTGTAATGTCAGAAACCATATTTACTTTTTAAAGTGTATCCCGCTGATGTTGAGTGCTGGATGTGACCCTGCAGGCCTGTGGCAGTACATCCAGGAGGTGCGAGACTCGGTCTGTGACCTGGAGAGCCGTCTCCAGAGGACCAAGGACAACGTGGAGGAGATCCAGAGCTGCATGAGCACCTGGGCCAGCCCCATGTTTGACAGGAAGGAGGGCAAAAAAGACGCCCTGCTCAGTCTGGAGGACAGGGCCGAGAGGGTGGACCGGTTCTACAGTCTGATACGCTCCTCTGGAGAAAAGATCCACTTCCTGCTAAAGGTGATTTAGAAAAGGTTTCCCTGTGGTGGTGTTTGGGACATGTCAGTCACATTCAGGGTGTGATTTGTCAAAAAAAACTGAAAAAAAATGTTTTCTGATCATGCACAACAAAACATGTAAGAATTAAGAATTAAGGAGCTCTGTAGAGACTAAATCCAACCAGCAACTGCTGCTGGTAGCTGGTGTCCTGGAGCTCTGTAGAGACACAATAATTACACAATAATTCAGCAAATGCAGGGATATGTAGACCAGAACGGGGAATGCCCCCCCCCCCCCCCCAGAAAATCCCATTGACAGTGATGTTTACCTGTGGGGGAGAGGGCGGTCCGGTGTGAGTGTCAGCCTTTGTCGTGTTACAGAACAATCTGGAGCTGTTCCGAGCCGAGCCGGGCTCTGACCAGTGGAAGGCCTACATCGAGTACATCGACGACATGATCATCGATGGATTCTTCAACAGCATTGAGTGCTCTCTCAAGTTCTTCCTGGAGAACACGGGTAGGATGATGATGTCACTGGTGTTACTACTGTAGTCTCAGAGCCACAGTTGTGCCAGCAAATCAAACATTTAATAATAATAAAAAATAATTGAAAACGTCCTCATCAGCCAGCGCTGACTTGGAAGGTTTCCTAGCAACACTTCCTCAGGGGTTAGCGTGTCAATTGGGTGTCCGATTCAGTTGGCTGTGGACATAAAATAGATGTGGACTTGGTTGCTGGCATGACTTTTGTCAGTTTAGATGCACTGGAATGTAGTTCAAGATTTTGGGGGGTTGTTGCCAGACTGCTGCTGGGTCCAGTTCTGCTTCTGCATGTTTCCTCTATCTACTCCTCCTCCGTCTGCTCCTTCTTCCTCTCCCCCTGCCTGGTGGTAATATGGGAGAACAGCACAGCCATCCTCTCCAGACTCAAGAATTAACCTTCAGCCTCGTCTTTTATAAAAATACTATTTTATACAATTCTTTTTAATATTCATCTCAAAAATTGCCAGAAAGTAGGGCTGCACAATTCATCGTTTTTTATCATCATTATAGGACGCTACAATTTAATATCAGCAGACTGCAAACTGCCCTTTAAAATGTAACTGCCCTTCTGTTTTAGTGCTGCCTTTCATATTCAATTCAGTGTTTGTTCAGCAAAAGAAAGTTGGAGATGATTTCCCTTTATTTGTTATGAATTCAACAAGCACTTTCTTGTATTTTAGCAGAATATCGCAAGCAGCAGAAATGCAGAACTGAGGACAATTAAATATCTTTATACGTTATTTATCGCAACTAATATTGCTATATTCAACATTCTCGCAATCTGCATTAGTTTCTCAAATCGTGCAGCCCTAATACAAAGATTTTAAAATGAGAATCCCTTCCCTCCATGTTGTAGCAGCTGCGATGTCACATCATGTCGACTAGATTATTAGCAAGGACCGAAACTCAGCGACTCTATCTGTCTGATGAAATGGACATACGTTATTAATATAACCTCTTTGCACAAGGTCTCCTCTTGTTCTGGAGCTTTTGGTCATATCGCATGCAGTGGTATGTTTCCGGTTTTAAACACTGAAAAAAAATTGAATCGTTGGCAGAGTTTTCAAAGTAATAAGGAAATGTCAGTTATTATGACCAACCCATGTTTTTGACTGGGGTGGTGTTCCTGCCTTTGGCTCCAGACCCGAGAGCGGCCGCCGCCCCCCTGTTCGAGGCTCAGCTGGACTTGAAGGTTCCCGACATGGTGTTCACTCCGGCTCTGGAGTTTGGGGGGGGAGACAGCTTCTTTGAGCTGGTGGAGAGCCTCATCAATGATGTGTTCCGAATCTCCTCCCTGGTGCCCCGCCTGGCCCAGCACAGCCCTTCCCCCCACTACCAGGTACTGCTGCTGTGAGGCGTTAGAAGACCAACAATAGTCAGTAGTCACTGACTTTCACCGACTTTGATATTTCCCAGTGTACAAAGCACAGCATCAGTAACATCTAAAAATAAGATAAAACTCAAAATAACTACAAACACCCACAATAAAGTGCTAAGTGTTAAATACATAATTAACTTATCCTCCATTAAACCCCCCCCAGGCTGACATGGAGGACATGGCTGATCTGGCAGACATGCGTCATCTCCTCATGGAACGCGTGCAGGGCGTCATGGCGACGTGCTGTGAGTTCCGTAACTCTCTGGAGCGCTACAGCTACCTGTATGTGGACGACAGGAAGGAGGTCATTCGCCACTTCCTGTTGTACGGCCCCACTCTCAGCAGCCGCGAGGCGGAGCTCAACACTGACGACGGCGTCTCAGAGAGCCCACCGACGCTGGAGAACTTCAGAGAACAGGTGGACGGGTGGGTATCGGCCATGTCTGTCTCTGTGTGTCCATCTGTCCACTAATCAGCTGATTTTAGTCTCAGTAGGCTGACATTTCTTCACTCTATTTGTCTTTTTTTTGCTTTTTCATGCAGAATGTTTTATTTCCAAGAAACGTGTGAGATTTAAAGTGGTGCTTTGGTATGACAGTGACAGTGTTTGTCAGTGGAGAATCTCAGTTTTAAAGATCTGTAGAATAAATCAAGTCATCAGTTAGGCTGCAGTTACACTGCTAGGTTTTGGTTTAAAAAGAAATGTCTTCTGCTGCTCTGGTGTTTCCCCCTCTCATTCCCCCTGCTCTGGTGTTTCTCCCTCTCATTCCCCCTGCTCTGGTGTTTCTCCCTCTCATTCCCCCTGCTCTGGTGTTTCTCCCTCTCATTCCCCCTGCTCTGGTGTTTCAGATTTAGAATAAGTTCTTTTGTTTTGAGTGAAGAGGAAGTGTTGGTTACTGACTGGGATGTGTTTGTCATCCTGCTGCAGGTACGAGAAGATCTACGAGGAGGTGTTGGGTCTGGAGCCGGTGCACGTGTTCCACGGATGGATGAGGGTGGATGGCCGGAGCATGAAGAGTGCCTTGCTCAGCATCATCAAAAAGTGGAGCTTCATGTTCAAACAGCACCTCATCGATCATGTGACCAACAGGTGATGCTGCAGCCGGGTCTGCTAGAACCCCTAGCTCATTGTGGATCATGTTAGCTAACGTTAGAGGATAATGCTGAGCTCTGTCAGGCCTGGAACAGCAGCAGTTTTCAATGAAACTGCCACAATCAGTAGCACTAGAGCCTGAGGGCTTAATAGTCTTGACCAAGAAATGTTGTTTCCAATAGATTTTTATGATTGTAATATTATCTACAGCCCTAGTGGATGTGGCATTGTCAGTAATTAACATAATTAGTTGATTTAGGAGTAGAATCCACAGAAGAATAGGCTAAAAAAATGAACTAATAGATATCAACATGAAACTTCCCAAGTTGATTACTCACATGAAGACAAAAAGAAAATGCATTGTACAAGTTTTCTGAAATGTTATTTTTAAATTTGCAAATGAGGCATTATCTTATTGAAAATAGACAAATTTGCATAAATGCCCAGAACTAAAATCTGAATATTGGATAAAATCTTGTTTAATTTTGGTGACAAATTAGCTCACAGTCAATGATTTTTGAAAAGTGAAAAACAGATAATATGAGCAATATTGCCAAGTCCACCCTTATCCCACCTGCTGTGTCTACTGCCACTTTACTGCAGAAATTCTGCTGTGTAACCTAAATCAGCTAATTGTGCAAATTACTGACATTGGCCAAAATGCAACTTTTAGCAACCAAGCTTAATTTCCTCCATTAGGGATGTAGATGCTATTATAATCATATAAGTTAGTAGGAAACCCCATTTCTGAGTTTCCTATTGGCCGTGTAGGAACTATAGCACATCTGTGCAAGTAGAAAGGTACTCCAGGAGGAGGTTTGCAAGATCGTCTGATTATTCCCGGGGAATAACCCTGAATAACGCTCCAGCTCAGTTTTTCTAGTGTCTTTACAAACATGGACATGCAGGACACGTTCTACATGTGATGTAGAACGGTCCCAGACTGCTCTCAGATACCCTGTCCTGCCAAGTTCATAACGGCTCGGTTTGACCTGTACTGCTCCTAGTTGTTGACATGAGCCTGTGACTGGCCGAGGTCAGCTGAGAACATCCAAGACGGAACATTTCATTTACCCATAGTAAATAAATGCATGCACAATGAAAAAGTCTACACATCTTCATTGAACGAGCAAATGTAATAACATGATAACATGTAAGAGCAGCTAGACATGACAAGACCTGCTCAACACTCTGTTCTCATGGCAACAACTAGCGGGTCCCAGCCGTGTGCATCACTTTGTAGCGTCCTCTGGAAACCATCTCTCTATTTGGTGTTGTTTTTTGCAGCGTTTTGTCTGGATCCTGTGCATGTGTTGTCATATTGGTGAAGATGTTTTCTTCGTTTTGCAGTGCGGTGAGCTCTCAGGGCCACCGTAGATGAAGGTTCAAATATGTCTCCCCAAACGGATGGTTCGGTTAGCATCTAAGCTGTTAGCTGGTAGTTAGCCAGCTACAGTGACTCAGACTTCAGAAAGCTCCTCAAGAGCCACAGAAGACATTCTGGTTCCACAGGTCCACTAACTCCCCATGGTGCATACCTGATCTTAATTGGGATTTCTAATAAGTGTCTTTGTAATGATCCCTGTTGTCTATTCCCAGTCTGTCAGATCTGGAGAGGTTTATCAGTGTGGCGGAGGCTGGCCTGAGCCTGCAGGTGGAGGAGGGGGACTACGGTGGCCTGGTGGGGGTACTGGCTCACCTGATGGCTGTTAAGGAAAGACAAAGCAGCACAGATGCCATGTTTGAGCCGCTGCAGCAAACCATCGGCCTGCTGAAGCTCTACGAACAGGAGCTGCCTGACGTGGTCTACAAGCAGCTGGAGGTAAGGACTGATGGGGAGTCATTTTACTAGCACACCTTCTTTCAGCTGAGACAGAGACATCTCTCTCACTTCCACTCTCTGTCTTCCAATCACCAATCTGTGTTCTGTGCTGTACCTGTCACTCCTGCCCTCCTTGCCTTCATCCCCCTCTCCCCCCATGTATGCGTCTGTCTGCAGGTGTTGCCAGAGAAGTGGAACAATGTGAAAAAGCAGGCTGTGTTAGTCAAGCAGCAGGTGGCACCTCTGCAGGCCATCGAGGTGGCCAGCCTGCGACGGAAGTGTGCTGCATTTGATGTGGAGCAGCACACCTTCAGGGAGCACTTTCGCAACAACGGGCCCTTCAGGTACAGGTTTATTATATTTATGTAGTACTCCAGTCCAGACTCAAGACCCTTTTCTGTTGTCTTGGACTCGTCTTGGACTTCTAGTTGGTTTGGACCATGTCCAGCACTATATGCTTTCGTTCTAAAGTAACTTCCACCTGCAAAACGAAGCCACTGATAAAGTGTACCTGACCAGTTTTATTTAAAATCCATCTAGAACAGGCATTGAGATTGGTGGCCTGGTACATCAGGGACAGTAGGCTACCTCCATCATCAGGGAGCAGTCGGTTTCATTTTAACACTTTGTTCTATGAATTCTTCAGGACTAGCGATAAGTTCAAGAATTGGAACTTCAGTTTTTTTAGAGACACCTGCGTTGCTTGTTATTTAGAACATTGTCCATCAGCAGTCCAGAATGTTCTTGTTACACCAGAATAAAAAGACTCAACATCTTATACTGTATGTGAAGCTGCACATACGCTCCATGTGACTTAACGTTTTTAATTAAATTGTTGTACTTAAAGTAAATAATGGGCCTAATTGGATCCTTTCTGTCTCGGTCTTGCCTATGTCTCATCTAGACTTGGTCTTGACTTGGATTAAAACCAGTTTGGACTTGGTCTTGACTCGGTCTGGCCTAGTCAAGGTCTTGGACTCGACTTGACTGCAGCCCTGTACACAATTATGAATCATGCTGTAACTGATTACATGTTATAAGATAGCTATAATCTTAAGTATGACACAGTTCAGCGAGAAGCTTTGATAGATTAACAAGTCACCTCTCCGCCTCCTCACCTGATTATAGAGTGTTATCCCGAGGCTCTCATGTCCGACAAGGCTAATTGAATCTTAACATAATTATAATTAATTCATAGGTAAGAGATGCTTTGTCATAATGTCTAATTGTCAGATTAGTTATGTGTTTAATTGGTCTCTTAATAACCTGGTGATTATTTTCCCATTAATGCCATGGAAGCCATTGTTAACTGTCACAGTGTGCGGTTAGACTCTGGTCTGGTTCTACTGCAGCCCTTCATTACCTTAACACTGTCTGATTTATAGTGTGTGTGTGTGTGTGTGCGTGTGTGTGTGAATGGGATCATGCATTCATCCAGGTTTGACAGCGAGAGTCCCAACCAGATGTTGGATGCATTCCAGCTGCAGATCCAGGAGCGGGAGGCAGTGATGGCCTCCCTGGTGGAGTCTGCCAGCCTGTTCGAGGTCACCGTCTCCGAGTACAAACAGCTCCGACAATGCAGGTAAAGCCCAAAGCTGGAGGCAGGAAATACCACAGGCCCGTGCCAAATTCCAAACTATAGCAGAGATGCTCTCTTACTGCGCTGTCGCTATCTGAAGAGTTTCAATTTTGATGCTGGTTTTTTGATGCCTTTGTCTTCTCTGTCCCCAAGGCGGGAGGTGGTCCTGCTGAAGCAGCTGTGGGACATGATCAGCGTGGTGGAATCCAGCATGGCGGCATGGAAGATGACTCCCTGGAGAGACATTCACGTGGAGGACATGGAGCTGGAGTGCAAACGCTTCTCTAAAGATATCCGGGGGCTGGATAAAGAGGTGAGGGGGGAGAGCGGAGACGGTAGGATGGAACGGAGCTGCTATCGTCTGTCCAGAGCCCTTAGGCTGATTCCTGGTCTTTGTGTACCACAGGTGAGAGCGTGGGAGGCCTTCACCGGTTTGGACAGCAGGGTGAAGAACCTCCTCACCTCCCTGCGGGCCGTGGCAGAGCTCCAGAACCCGGCCATACGCGCCCGGCACTGGCACCAGCTGATGGCTGCTACTGGAGTCCGCTTCACCATGGACCAGGTTTACATTCCATTCTCCAGATAAGCTATAAGAACGTACTGCACACTGAGTTCTGTATTCACCAGCTGCACACTCTTTAGTTGATATCATGTGGATTCTTTAAGGGCAGTGTGCTCTGAGTATTTCATGTTTTCTGTCCCATCCTCACTGGGCGCTTTGTCTGCTGAAGGAAGATCAGATGATGTTTGTACTGATAGGTTTGTTTCCTACAGGGGAAGACAGTGATAGCTGCCACCATTAGAATCTTATAATAACAACCCACCTCCCGTTTTCTATCTTTAGACTCTTGATGTAAACATCTGTCCCTTTTACCAATTTAATAGTACTTTTACTGAAGTACAATATCTTTGTACTCTTTCCACGTCTGATGTTGACCACCAATACAGGCCTTGGTAGTGTCCTGCTGTCCTGCTGTGTGTAACACCTGCAGCCGGCGCTGAGGGTTGCTGCTGTATGAAACTGTACTATTTATAGATAATATATGTCTAAACTGCAGAAGCAATTTGTTGCCGTGTTTGTTGTTGACGCCAGTTGGACAGAAACCCTCTGTCCTCTGCAGCTCTGCTGTCTCTTCTGTAGCTAATAAGTAATTGTAATTAATTGTCCAAGAATATTGAGATGTGATGTGTAGACTGTGCTGTGAGTCCAGTTTTTTCACACACACACACACACACACACATATAAATATAACTAATGTTGTAATGTTATCATATGATAAAGTGTAGCTGTGTGTTGTCTGAGCAGGACACCACGCTGGCCAGCCTGCTGCAGCTGGAGCTGCACTGCTTTGAAGAGGAGGTGAGAGGGATCGTGGACAAGGCTGTTAAAGAGATGGGCATGGAGAAAGTCCTCTCTGAGCTCAACTCCACATGGACAGGTACAGGCAGAGACATTCTGTTGTAGTAATTATAACAATAACTTGTATTTATGTAGTGCCTTTCACAAAACCCAAGAGCCCTTTACCAGAGTTTCCACGGGGTCTTAACAAGTCTGAAATTTCAAAATCTAAATGTTAGGCCTTAAAAAGTCTTAAATTCACTGACGAATCGTGTTCTAGGTCTAAAATAATTAGAAACAGATCTAGATTGAATGTTTCCACAGCGCTTTTTTTTTACCTTTTTTATTCTGTGGCGGTATATATAATTTTCTGCAATATGACTACAAATGAGACCAACATGCAACTTATGTTGCAGCCGAGTGCAAGGCTGCGCCAGCCTCGTTCAGGGACACATTTTATATTCTTCAGCTCTGGGCAAGTGTAAGATTAGCGATGTTTCCAGTTTTTTTTTAATGTGGTGCTATAGGTCTTAGATTATGTTTATAAAAGTCTTAAAAGGTTCTTAAATTTGACTTGTTGAAGCCTGTAGAATCCCTATTTTCAGAATTACTGGAGCCAAGCTAAGCTAAGCTAAAGGCGGCTGTAGGCTGTGGGGAACAGGTGGTGTTTTTGAAACATGGGATGTAGCATTGTGGATATCTGCAACACTAGAGCAGGGCACTTATTTCTTTAGGAAGTCTTACCTTTTGTTCATAAAGGTCTAAACATTTGTATTGTCCTTCCATAGTATTTACCAATTCCTTCATTATTCTGTCCCAAAGCATCTCTACAAATGTTTCAAATTATCGCCCTATTTCAAAGCTTCCTTTTTTTATCAAAAATCTTGGAAAAATGTGTATTTATGCAGCTACAGTTTTTTTTGGAGGCACATGGCACTTTAGATATTTTTCAGTCAGGTTTTAAAGCATTTCATAGCACTGAGTCTGCACTTTTAAAGGTTTTTAATGACCTGTTTTTAATAACGGATTCTGGTGATTCAGCCATTTTAGTGCTTTTAGATCTCACTGCTGCTTTCGACACAGTTGACCACACAATTCTACTATCTCGCTTGGAAAACTGTGTGGGAGTTAGGGGGACTGCCTTAAAATGGTTCCAGTCATATCTTTCAGGGAGATGCTTCTTTGTTAAAATGGGGGACTCTACCTCATCAACTGTGCCTCTTAACTGTGGAGTCCCCCAGGGATCTATTCTTGGTCCTATTCTTTTTGCACTGTACCTCCTTCCACTTGGAATAGTTTTTAAAAAGCATGGCATCTCCTATCATCTTTATGCTGATGATTGTCAAATTTATATACCAATCAAAAAGCAGGAAGGCAGCTCCCTGACACCCCTACTAAACTGTTTAAATGACGTCAAAGCGTGGTTAGCCCAAAATCTTTTAAAACTAAATGAGAGTAAAACTGAGATCATGCAGTTTGGTCCCACTAATTCTATGATAAACTTGGGCCCCCTCAGTGATTTTGTGCATCCTGTTGTAACTAACCTTGGGGTAAAAATAGACAGTGATTTTAAACTTGACAAACAAATAAATGCAGTTGTGAAATCTAGTTTTTATCATCTTCGTCTTTTAGCCAAAGTTAAACCGTTTTTGTCTTTTAACAGTTTGAACAAGCTATACATGCTTTTATTTTCTCGTTTAGACTACTGTAATGCACTTTATATCGGTATAAGTCACAAGCACTTTCACGCTTACAGTTAGTCCAAAATTCTGCAGCGCGTCTTTTAACTGGAACCAAAAAGCGCGCTCATATAAGTCCAATTCTCGCCTCATTGCACTGGCTTCCTGTACGTTTTAGGATTGATTTTAAGATTTTATTGTTTGTTTTTAAAGCTGTGAATGGACTGGCCCCAACATATATCTCAGACCTCATCCAGATTATAGGCCGGCGCGATCACTGAGGTCAGAGAGCCAGCTCCAGCTTGTGGTCCCAAAGACGAGACTTAAAACTCGGGGGGACAGGGCCTTTTCTGTGGCTGGACCTAGACTCTGGAACGCTCTGCCCCCCCATGTCCGAACAGCCCCAACAGTTGAGTGTTTTAAGTCTCGTCTTAAGACACATTTTTATTCTTGGCTTTTAACTCCATGTGAGTTGTGTGGTCCTCTGATGGCTCTTACTGTTTTATTGTATTTTAGTATTTAGTATTTTTATCTTTTTTTTTTAACTTTTTAAACCAGATGCTCTTATTTAGTTTTTACCATATTTTACATTAATTGTTTTGTATGTTTGAGTTTTCTGTGCAGCACTTTGGTAACTTTGTGTTTGTAAAATGTGCTATACAAATAAAGTGGATTGGATTGGATTGGAAAGCATGTATGTATTGAGTACTACAATAAAATGTTGTATTGGGTGAAGTACTTGGTAAACAATAATTTTTATAGTCTAAAATCCTTTCTGATATTTGACATACGTTTGCCGTATGGCCATAAAGTTGTTATTACATTTAATTCTGAATGGTATTATAAAAGTCTTTGAAAAGTCTTAAATGCAACGCGGGCCCGCGTCTCATGTGTAGTCAGCATGAGAGTTCCCCCCCCCGCCTTCCAGAGTCTATGACCTATATCTGAGTGTGTGTGTCTTGTCCAGGTATGCAGTTCCAGTACGAGCCCCACCGCCGCACCCACGTGCCCCTGCTGCGCACGGACGAGGAGCTGATCGAGACGCTGGAGGACAACCAGGTGCAGCTGCAGAACCTCATGTCCTCCAAGTACATCGCCCACTTCCTGGACGAGGTGTCGTCTTGGCAGAGCAAGCTGTCTGTGGCCGACTCGGTCATCTCCATCTGGTTCGAGGTGCAGCGCACATGGACCCACCTGGAGAGCATCTTCATCGGCTCGGAGGACATCCGCTCGCAGCTGCCAGAGGTTACATGCTGAACACATGCACACACACACACACACACACACACACACACACACAGCTAATTACATCCCCGACAAGCTCAGATGCAAGCAGGCCTTGACCTGCGCCCTGTCGTTGCCAAAGGAACCCAGAGAGCGCAACTTTTATAGTCTTCTAGACTTTTTTTAGCTAATTAAGAATGCATTAATTGGCTCATACTCCCAGTTTAGCGAGCTGAGATTAAATAACTTTTTATTAATTGCTCCCACAACGTCGGGGCTGGGCTTAAACCCAGATGTTTGCTATTAAACCTCTGACTCGACTCTCTCTCTCTTTTGGGAACCTAAATCCCCCGGCCGGGCTCCCTTCCTCTGCAGGACTCCAGGCGCTTTGAAGGGATTGATGCTGATTTCAAAGAGCTGGCAAACGCCATGCATCAAACGCCCAACGTAGTGGAGGCCACCAATAAACCGGGCCTGATTGGTAAACTGGAGGACATCCAGAGCAGGTGAGACTTCTCTCTGAATATCTGTGATCAGTCTTTAGACTTCAGACACATGGATGCACACATTGACTGTGTTTCTCTACAGGCTGTCTCTATGTGAAAAAGCTCTGGCAGAATACCTGGACACCAAGCGTCTGGCCTTCCCCAGGTTTTACTTCATCTCTTCGGCTGATCTGCTGGACATCCTGTCTAATGGGACCAACCCGCTCCAGGTGACTCCACTGCATTTTAAGCTTCAGTCTGTTCCCAGACTTACTTTCTACTTTACTTCTTTCATAAACCATGTTCCATTGCAACGTTCAGCTATTTAGCTGAGGGCTGTTGACTTCGGCAGTACCCGCGGTGTCCACACAGGGGCAATGTCGCTTATAGTTTTGCAGATTGTTCCAACTTCCATCATCAGGACATTGTCTTATGCTTCTCCACCATGAAGAAATAAATCACTGTTAAGCACAAACTTTCTACTAAATCTCCTTAAAGAGGAAGTTAGCAGGCACGCTGCAGAACATAGGTCCTGCCCTTCTATAAATGATCCTGAAGAACAGTAATGACGCGTGCGTGGCTACCATGAGCTGAGTGGGCCTGTTGTTTGCTTAGGTCCAGAAGCATCTGTCTAAGCTGTTTGACAACATGGCTAAGATGCAATTTGAAGCAGATGGACAGGGGAATCCTTCTCAGACTGGTCTGGGCATGTACAGCAAAGAGGAGGAGTATGTCCCCTTTAATGAGCCCTGTGACTGCACTGGACAGGTAAATACACCCGTCTTCATTTACTCATGTCTCTAAAACTGGGCTGCCATCACTAAATGCTAAAGACATTTATAATCTTCAAGGGACTTAGTGCTGACCGTGGCACTACAGCTGTCTGCAAAGGAATGTAATGGACGAGGAAACTGTCTTACCTGCCCTTTTCTGTAATAGAAGAACATATATATATATATATATATATATATATATATATATATATATATATATATTATATCAAATACACATATCACAACCCACAATAAAGGAAGGAAATGAAATGGAGTCTGTCATTGCCCCTGGGGTTTTGCATATCAAAGCCTATAAATCCATTAATTTTCCATTACATCCCATAGTATTTGCCTGACTCCACTTTCACTCTAATGCTTATTAATGACCTCATTAGGGTCCGTTGATAAGAAAGCCGTCGGTGCTCACGTGACACACATTGCAAAGTGTTTTTACATTTGTATTCATGGACCTGTCTGGGGTTTTTGTGTAAGGTGGAGGTGTGGCTGAACCGGGTTCTGCAGAGCATGCGCTCCACGGTCCGGCACCAGATGACCGAGGCAGTGTTGGCCTACGAGGACAAACCCAGAGAGCAGTGGCTCTTTGACTATCCGGCGCAGGTAAACCGTCTCAGCGGGCTGTTTAACTGATGGATTGGTACCAGAGTAATGTGCATGCCTCTCTTACATATTGCAGTCCAGTGCACACACTCGCCAAGGCTTTACAGACACAGTTGGCAGCCAGATTCTGACCGGGTGGAGTGACACAGTGTGGGGGTTCCCCCTCATGTGCCATCACCTGAGCTGATTGCAAACGGGGAAAGTGAATGGATGAAGGGGTGAGGGTAGGTGGGAAGACAATGTGGTAGGTGAGAAGTTGAGGTACCAAATGGTAAGGGAGGATGGGTTGAGGATGCAGAGACCAACAGCAACTTCCTTAAAGAAAGCTATCTGGGACATTGGAAAGAAGAAAATAAAAGCCAAAGTAGATTAGAATGGGATCTAACCCTAAAAAGACAGTTTGAATGAGCAGAATATCTCTGTGCTGTCAGAGAGAGGAGCCAGAGACAGATCCTAACCAGGTACAGGCTGAGGCTGCATCTACCAACCAAAAGGTAAGAGAACATGTGGTCCGTGTTGGACAGGTGAGCCTGAGACAGAGGTACACTTCCTCCCACCATGTCTAACATTCAATGAAACAAGCTCCAAGTTCCACTCTGTAATCTCAGATTTCAAAGAGATGAATGAAGTTTTTTTACAAAATAAGTGTAGAAGAAAATGCATGAAGAAAAAAGAAGAAAAAATGCAGCGAAACAAAAGCAACTGCTGTATTTACTGTATAAACAATAGTTTGTAGGAGTGATCTTTTTGATCTTTTTTCCAAATCAAATGTTTCAGACAGCAGGGCTTTTCTACTTTTTTATACAGCAACACAGAGGAATCCATTAAATGCTCATTTTCATTCCACAAAGTAACTCCACACAATTTAGTAGAAACTACAAGATGTTTTGTACAAAGGAAAATAAAGGTTCTTAGTCCGTCTAGTTTGGGAATTATGGAAATGTGGAAGTGTTAACAAAATAATATCTAAAACTATCTAAAAACTAGCAAGTACAGCCCATACAAGGAAAAAAGTACAGCATGGTATGGCTGGGTATGGATAGCAGTTAGCTTATTGTTGTTGCCGAGTTCCATCTGTTGAATCGGAGACTGGATCTGAGGAAAACGTGGTTCGAGGTAGTAGCTTTTCTGTTTCTCCACTAATGCCTC